>NW_007253858.1:348927-373708 GCF_000164805.1 Carlito syrichta | reverse complement strand
GAACTACAGGCGCACACTACCACACCCAGCTAATTTTTGATTTATTGTAGAAATGAGGTCTCGCCAAGTTGCCCAGGTGGGTCTCGAACCCGCGGGCTCAGGCAATCCACTCACCTCAGCCTCCCAAGGCACGGGATTATAGGCTGAGCCACCGATCCTGGCCTGCCAAACTTAAAAGAAGAAGCCTACTTCCTCTTCTCTCATTTATTCTTCAACCACAGGCTATCTAAACCCCAGATGTAACTTTCTTCAAACCATTACCTCCAAGGACACCGACAATGAGTTGTCACTAAACCCACCAGACATGCCTCAGTCCTTACCATTTTGTCAGGACCTGCCAGAGTAGACTCTCCTCCTTCTTGGAACTCTTTCCTTCTCTAGTTTGCAGATAACACCAGCCCCTCCCGAGTTTCCCCTGAACCCTCTAGTGGGCCTTGTCTGTCTTCTCTGTGGGCTCTGCTGTCTGTGTTCAGAACTTTCAGATGGGTAGTCCTCAGGGTGCTACTGCAGCCCCTCTTTGCTTCCCACCTTATTATCTCCCTCTGGAGTTTTTATCCCAGGGCTCCCATGATCATGCAGGTGCCCATAACTTGTGATCTGCATTTCCAGTTGACCTCTCCTGATCTCACTTCCTATACCCAATGTCCCCTCCACTTGAACATCTCAGACACACAGGAAAGCTAGCATGCTCCCCCAAATCAATCATTTCCCCCACAAACCTGCTCCTCTTCAGTGTCCCTGACATAGTGAATGGCACCTCCATCCATCTAATTGCTCAACAAGAAACTCAAGAGTGGTCCTTTATCCTTCCCCTGTCTTCCACACCCAATCTGTAATCAAGTCTTGCTCATCCTGTCTCCTAAATATCTCTTGGATCTTTTCACAGTCTTCAGTTCCTAATTTCACTATTTTAGTCTAGTATATCTTCATCTCTCCCCAACATGACAATCAACCTAATAATCTGTTTCCTTGTTACCAGAATCAATAGGGACATTTAATATTCCATTTGATGTGATAGGAATGAGGTATCTTCTCAATTCTATCTCAAGTACATTTTCTCTCATTACAAACACAAATTTATAGAAGTAGTCATATTTTAAATTTAAAAACAACACTTGGTGCCACTCCAAGCTTTTCCCCATAGGAAGAAAGAGCTTTCTAAAATGCAAGCTCCCTGATAATTTCCCACTGCATTGGAACAATGTCCCAACTCCTTAACATTCATCATAAGACCCTTTATGAGTAGACCCTTGCCACCTCTTCATTCTCATTCCTCACTATTCTGATCCTCAATGATCCTTTTCAAACCATAACCTCTTTTTAATCTATAGATTTCTAACCTCCTATTCTCTCTCCCTCAGGCGTTCCCACACTCTGTTCTGTACAGCAGGAGACAAGACTTCCTCACATTCACTGGTAATTCCTTGGTTAAACACCCCTTTCTCTATAGAAGTGGCACCAAGTGTTGTTTTCCAAGTGTTGTCTTCCTGGTGACTTGTAACTCAGATGGGTTTGTCTTCTTTGAGTTTTCAGAGGCCTTTGGCATCTCCTATCACATCACTTACACTTTGGTGTTACTGCAAGATTAATTATTTGTTTTCCCTTCAAGATCATAACCTTTGGGAGGTAGGGCCATGTCCGTCCTCACTGTTGCAATTTTATGGATAGAGGCAGTATCTGGCACATACCTAAATTCCATATGCTAAGCTAGATCCTTTATGAACTTTCTATGACTTACAAAAGTCTGCTCTGACCAAGTAAGTAACGTTAACAAGTTAGTTTGAAAAATGGGAACACCAAGATAACACTCAAGTTTGGGTACAAAAAACTGACACCAGCTATCTTTCAAGCACATGAGAGCCCATTCATAACCATCAGTCTTTTACCCCTATTAGATTAATCTCTCTGCCTGAGTGGGAAGGATATATACTTCTAGCTCAAGAGCTGTGCCAGTGATGGTCTGTAGCGTTTTCATGGTGGACTTGGCTTGTCTTGTGCTGGACAAGAGATCATGCTCTCATTTACTAACAGCGATTTTCAATCCTACCCTATAGAAGGATGTCAGGACAAGCTTTGATGTAAACTTTGGGTTTATTTCTCTGCTCCAAGAATTGCAAATTTATTCCCCCAATCACATGACATGCTAGGAATTCCTAGTAGATAGGAAGGAACAATCTGGGGTAAGGATAGGGGCCAATCATCCTGGAATCAGGGACAGATCCCTCCTGAAGAGCCCAGAAGCCTATTACCCCAGGTCCAAAGGCAGAATCCAATTTTAACTTTCTCTACTATTCAAGGACTTTTATTTAAAGAGGAACAATCCTGGATACAGAGGGTTTCATAGAAGGGACTCTTGGGACCTAGTGGTTGCTACAGTTGTTGGCAACTCTGGGTAAATTTATGGAAGAAATAAAGGAAGCAGGTCCTAGCCCTGCAGGGAAGGGGGAGCCAGGAAACTAGGTGAAGTAGTTGGCTAAAAGCGCAGGGTTAAGGGTTGGCTCTTGTTCCATTGGGGGATTTCAGAATAAGCAACACCCACACCAGAATGACAATTAGGCTGCGGCACTAAGAAGGCTGGAGATCTATGCTCATGTAAGTACCTAAGACTCTCCTGTCCACAAACGCCATTTGTATCAGTCTGGGGTTGCACAGAAAATACTGGGCAAAAGCAAGGAGACTGTTTCTGAACCCTATCATAGGTGCCAAGGGCATTGCCAATGCATTTCAGGCCCAGCCCTTCATTATTGCTGCCAGTTGGGTGAGGCTGGCACAAGCAAAGCCTGGGGCCATGATTCACAGGTTCCCAATTGTGTGACAGGGGAATAGGCAATCTATTACTCCTGTCTGAAAGATGCTGCCTCATTATAATACTACTTTACATACTGGGGGGGTCTGCTAATAGCTGGAGTGAAACATTAAAAAGTAACCTTTGATTCGCTATGAATCAATTAAACTGCAGTACTAAATTGGCACGAAAATATTATGGACCAAATATCTCAATTTGGAGAAAGAAAAACACAGAAAGTCCTTCCAAGAAAATATCAATTCAGCAATTACTTGCATGCTAACACCAAAGAGGTAAGTTCCTTTTTTTCCTTGAAAGTGGTAAATTAAGTCAGCACAAAATTTTGCAAAATAAGACATAGTTGCTTGTTTATTGGTAGGTGAGATCATTTACCATGTTTTCAAGTAAGGTAATTTCCTCAGTTCCCTGACTTATTCCTCCACCTCAGCTGCCCAATCCTGTGGTTTTAGTCTGCATTTTGTCTCTATAACCACTTCACCTTGAAAATCATTAATTCAAGAATGCAGCTGTTTACCCACAAGTCCTGCCCTTCTGTGCTGCTTCTGCAAATGTTCTCACTATTTTATAGTTCTCTGACCTCTTTGGAACCTAATATCTACTGACTTTTCTAAGTCTTTTCAATCTGCTGAACCCTTCTTATCCAATTTAAAGTTCAATACCACAGTAGGTTCACCACCAAACTGTGTCCCCAAAATTTATGTCCAAGTTCCAACCCCTGGTGCCCTTGAATGTGACCATATTTGGAAATAAAGTTTTTATAGATATAACAAAGTTAAGTAAGGATCTCTGAATGAGATTATCCTGTATGTAAGACAGTTGCTAAATCCAAAGTCTGGTGTCCTTCTAAGAGAAGGAAGAGAGAGATTCAAGACACAAAGAGGAGACGCAGGGGGAAAGCCATGTGAAGACAGAGGCAGAGATTTAAATTATGCAGCTATAGTATAAGAAACACCATGGATTGTAAGAGGCCACCAGCAGGTAGGAGACAGGCATAAAACAGACTCTCCTTCAGAGCCTCCAGGAGGACCAATCCTGCCAAATCCTTGACTTTGGACTTCTGGCCTCTGGAATTGGGAGAGAATCCATTTCTGTTTAGTCACCAAGCATGTGGCAATTTGTGACAGTAGCCTTTGTAACCAGATACAAATACCCTCATCTCCTTTTCTTTCCATTCATCTGCAAAACTCCAGTCTTGAATGAACCCAACTATTTGCTTCACCTGTAGCTATACCTGGACAGCCAAAACCTAAAGAACAACAACAACAAAAATGTAGATTCATAATCATCCATCTGAAATGGGCTTAACTTTGTACGTTCTCTCCTCTTTCTCTCCCCATTAGGAGATGACCTCACTTATTACCTAGAAAAACTCAGTCATCATCAGATGGGGTCACTAAATGTATCATCCTACCTTCTCCTGCAGCCAACTGCTCTGCTTCTCTCCTACTTTGGTGGGGTCCATCCTTTTTCTGATACCAACCCTTCTTCCTGTGTCTCATATCCATCCTCACTTCTCTGCACCCTCATCCTATCTCTTTTGTCTTATTTTCTAACTCTCTGTACTGGATCTTTCACATTGACTTTTCATGTTTTTCTCTTCCACCACAAAACAATGATGACAAATCAGAAGGCACATATACAACCGCCTATTGACACACATACCTATTCTTTATCACCCACCCTTGTCCTCTCTTTCCTACCCATTTAACTGCCAAACTTCTAAAAAGCCTATACCTAATCTGACATGTGCTCCAGTTAATCTACCCAGACAGCTCTCACTAAATCAATGATACCTAGCGGAACTTGGCCACTGATGTCAATGGGCACTTTTCTGTACTTTTCACACTTAACTTCTTCAGGGCACTGGTCATGGTTAACCACAACCTTCTTGACATCTTCTGCTCCTGGCTCTGACCATCTCAAACTGCTGGTTTTCCTCCTATCTCTCTTGCCACTACCTCTCTACGTTCTTTATAGCAGTGGTCCCCAACCTTTTGGCATCAGGGACCAGTTTCACAGAAGACAATTTTTCCATAGACTCGGGAGTGGGAGGGAAGAGAATGTGCAGTCAAATCTCACTGCTAATGTTAATCTGTATTTGCAGCTGCTCCCCAGCACTAGCATCGCTTCCTCACCACCACGTCAGATCATCAGGCATTAGATTCTCATAATGGGAGTGCAACCTAGATTTCTCACACATGCAGTACACAACAGGGTTCATGCTCCTGTGAGAATCTAATGCCACCGACTAATTTGCCAGAAAGCGGAGCTCAGGTAGTAACATGAGTGATGGGGAATGGCTGTAAATACTGATGAAGCTTTGCTCGCTTGCCTGCTGTGGACCTTCTACTGTGCGGTCCAGTCCCTAACAGGCATGGACTGGTACCAGTCTGTGGCCTGGGGGTTGGGGAGCCCTGCTTTATAGGTACACCCTCCTCTACGTAGTTGTTAGTAATGATATTCTTCCTTTGTCTATCAGACATTCTTGACTCTCTTCCCTTTCCAGTCTATACTTGTCCTAGCCAATCTTCATGCATGGTCATCACTCTGTTGCATTATATACAAATGACCTGAACTTTGCATATTTAGCTCAAACCTCTCCTTTGTGTTTCATATAATCAACTACCAGTTCTGGATATCACAAAGTTGACTCAAACACGTATTTCTACATCTAAAATTGGAATTACATCTCTCCCCTGCTCCCTCCAAACCCGCCACTCTTCCAAAGTACTCATTTCTCAGGTCAGACCTCAACCATACACACTAAGCCAACACTAGAGTGTCAAACTTAACACTTTAAAAATATTCTTAAAATGTTTTTTTTAGCAATTATCCACCTCACTGAAGTATAACTGTATACAAAAAAATATCACACATGCTTAAATATACAATTGATTGAGTTAGGACATATGCATACACCCATGATACCATCACCCACAATCAAGGCAATAAACATATTGTCACCTTCAAAATTTCCTTGTGTCCCTTTGTGGGTTTGAGGGGGAGTGTGTATGTTTGTCTACATGTGGTAAGAATACAACATGGGATCTACCCTCTTAACACATGTTTAAGTGCATAATACCACATTGCTACCTTCAGGCACTGCTCACCCCTGTTTCTTCTACCATAGGACCTTTGTGCCAGTTTTTTTCTGCTGCTTGGATGCTCATTTTCTAAATTTCTACACTTTCCTAGACTCTAGCCCAAACGTCTTTTCCGTAGGAAAGTCTCCCTCTTCCAAATTCCTTTCCTTCACTGTCCTTATCACAGGTGCAATCTTACCTTTATTTTTGTGATTTGACAGGCTGCCTTTTCTACTATATTGTGCATGCTGGGAGGTCACTGACAAGGGCTGATTTTGCTCACAGTTACATTCCCAGAGCCAGGTGATATTCCAGCACGTGGGAGGTACTCAGTGAAAGTTTTTCATGTGTTTCTCTCACCTACCGCAAAGCCCTAGGTGTGCAGAAAATCTTAGAAGCACAAAGGGAATTCTGACACATTGTAGATTTCCAGGGCCAACCCCTGCGGCTTATGATTTTCTGTCAAGAGGAAATAAAAGCATAACTCAATAGTGTTTTCACAGTTTTCTGCCTGCCAGTTCTACTTTTCTATAAATACAGTCCTCATTTTCAAGGAATTTAGATAAGATGGCTGCAGTTGACTATTTTGGGGAGGCACTGTCTGTTCTATTTCAGAGGGGATGTTATCATCTGCTTTCATTCTCAGGCCAGGTGTGGAGGTGGGCTGTGGACACCCATTGCTGATTCTCATAAGCAGCTGGCCATGTCAGGCTCATTGTTTCAGTGGTACTGGGCGGACCTTGGTGGGTAGGTCATAGGGATTATCTCTCTGAGGACTCAATATTTTATGTTCCCTCCAATCCTGTTTTCCTCCTACTGTCCTGTGACGCAGAGATGCAATGAGAGCAACTCTTGCTCTTAGAGGGCATTCGTCACTATCTGGAGTGCAGTCTCTGGGTCTGAATGCTCAAGGCCTTTTAAGTACGGAATCCTTCTGCTCACAGTAAGAAAGGATGTAAGAGCAGCATGAGATGCAGAAATCTGTATTTTAAAAAACCTATGTAATTGTTGTTGCTAAAATTGAGGAAACTATTGAGATCACAATTTCCTAATGTAGTTTTCTTACAAATACTATTTCTGGGTATATCTTTGTATACACAGACACACATACCCCTGTACTTGAGTTATAGTAAAGCTATAGTACAGCTAATTATGGCACATTATAAATGTAATCCAGAGTAAACATGTCAGGCTTATTGCGTCACAGGCCCTTCTGTGTGTTCAAAAAAATATATAATCTTAAACACAAATACGTAACATAAATTTAATATGTGGACCTATTCTTTGCATTTAAAATTGTGGACATTATAGTACCATATGAAAGGGTATTTCTTTACTGATAAAGATTTTCTCATTAACCAAACTTTACTAGGTTCCTCTGAATCCCTTTTTTCTTTCACTGATATATAATGGTCACATATCTTTTTGGTGTACAGGTGATATTTTGATACATGAGACAATGGGTAATAATCAAATCAAGATAATTGGCATATCTATCACCTCATTTATTTTTGTGTTGGAACATTCCAGTTCTTCTCTTCTAGTCATTTTGAAACATACGTTATTGTTAACTATAGTCTTCCTATTGCACTATCAAGTACCAGAACTTATTCCTTCTATGTAACTGTATTTTTGTACCCATTAGCCACTTCTCTTCATCTCCCTTACCCCACCCTGCACTGCTTTTCAACTGGGCCTGACTTTGGACTTCTGTGTTCCTCTCCAATCCTGGTAAGTCCAATTTTAGCAAGGATCCTGGTAAGTCAGTTTAACCAGAAGCCTCCAGTCTCAATATCTGATCACCCTCAGTATCTAATCAGGTTTCTCATCTCCCACCATCCTCCAGGTGATGTCCGATGACCCTGGCCTGTCCTCAGCAAGAATATATATATTTTAAGACAAGGTCTCACTCTGTCACTCAGGCTGGAGTGTGGTGGCATAATCACGACAATCATGGCTCATGGCAGCCTCAACCTCCTGGGCTCTGGCAATCCCTTCACCTCAGCATCCTGACCACCATGCTTGGCTGGCTGGCTTGTTTGTTTGTTTGTTTATTTACCTATATATTTATAGAGATGAGGTTTAGCTGTGTTGGCCAGGCTGTTCTCAAACTCCTGGTTTCAAGCAATCTACCTGCCTGGGCCTCCCAAAGTGTTGGTATTACAGGCATGAGCCACCGCACCCAGCCTTCAGCAATAATCTTGTTAGATAGGTTTAGCCAGAATTCTGTTACTCCTCCTGATCTTTTCTCTTAGTAATTTTCCACCCAGGGAGCCTTACCCTACTCCTTAACTGTAACCCCTGCCCATGCTGTATCCGATTGAGCCCAAACTCCGCAGTGGTCCCTATATCTATCACAATGGTCTTGAATAGAGTCTGCCAAACTATTTTCAGTAGGTGTCAGTGAGTAGTTTTTCCTTTAACGACACATACATACAAGTCAAATATACACATACCTGCTAAAATTGGCTAGCTAATTAACATTCACACAATCCTTTTAGATATTTATTTAAATAAGATTCTTATCCACACAGAAAAGTTTGCACTTTCTATTATTATTTATACACACACATACACAATTTATCATGCTGAACACCCTTATGTTGTCAAATCTTTCTTTTGGGCTTAGAACTAGCACAGAATGTCTCTCCTTGTCAAACATATTAAACAAAGTTAAAAAAAAGATATTTCTGAAGCTAGTTGAGAAAAGATGATACAAGGTAAAACAATGACTTTTTAAAAACTAGAATAGCTTCAGTTATATCATGTACCCAATCCATCTATTATGATAAAAAGATCCAGAGACCCCTCTCCTCAATATCTGATCATTCCCCACCATCCTCTAGGTGATATAGCGTATCTTCTATCTTCTCTAATTCAAGAGTTGAATATCTCTTAACAAAGCAAAAACAAATAAACAAAAAAAAAACAGGCCAGGTGTGTTGGCTCACATCTGTAATCCTAGCACTTTAGGAGGCCAGGGCAGGGGGATCCCTTGAGGCCGGGAGTTCAAGACCAGTTCAAGCCTTGGCAACATAGTGAAACTTCATCTCTAAAAAAAATTAATAAAATTAGCTGGGCGTGGTGGCACAAGCCTACAGTCCCAGCTACTGGTGAGGCTGAAGTGGGAGGATAACTTGAGACCAGGAGTTATAGGTTGCAGTGAGCTATGACTGTGCCAGTGCACTACAACCTGGGCAACATAGCAAGATACTGTCTCAAAAAAATTAAAATTAAAAAACAAAGCAAAACCTACAAACAAATATCACATTCAGCTGCCAAATTAATCAGTCTTACCAAGGAGATTACAAGAACTTGCTAAGAATAGTTAACGATAAGAATGATTTAAAGTTAGCAACTTTGCTTATCACGTTTTAGTCTTTCTCCCAAGAGTTCAAAACAAATTTTTTACTGATTTTTAATAATTCATGAGTAATTTGATGCCACTGTATCTGCATCTATCAGGGGACAAGTTTTCAAATGTCTTGAAGAAATCAGCATAATTGGTCATGTGAGAAGCCTTGGAATTTTGCCTTGTGGCCTTGTCAAACATATTAAACAAAGCCCTTGATTTAACAGGAGGAAATGCATTTAACACTCTGTCATTCAGGAAGCCATGCTGACAAATGGCGATTACTGAAATGTGTTTCTGTATTATTACAAACCATTCTGCACAGCAAAGGAAGAAAGGGATCCTGTGGAATCTTCATTTTTTTAAGTGCATATAGAACACTCCCATTTTCTTTCTTGTTCAAGTGTCTTACACCTGACTTGGCCTAAATAATATATTTCATTGATATTTTTTCTCTCTGAGACAATGACCTATGTGTCCACTCAGTAGACAGAACCCATTTGGAATTTTGCTCTCTTGTAAATCACTTAGTAGTTTTTAAAGAATGCGCAAAAGACCTACAGTTTTTATTACCCCTTAAAGGATCTGTACAATGACTGAGAGAGTGGAGAACACAGAGTATAGTAAAGGGACTTATAGGGATGATGATTTAGAAATTTATAAAATTCAGAGGTTCATTCTTATCTCAGAAATTAACAAATATAACAACAGGACATTAGGGCTTCCATCTAATAAACAGAGTCAGAAAACATAAACTGGGGATGCCTACCATGAGAACTGTAAGATTTTGAGACTTTTTACAACTTTGCTATGTCTGCTATTCTCTTTCTTTCTCTAAAATAATAAGCATTAAGATTCTCAGATCTGTTGACGGATATTCATGTACAAGAAGCAGATTATCTCCTACTTCAAACTAGTTTGGGGCTGAGGCAAAGAGGGAAGAAATCCAAGAAACAGAGGAGGAGGTGATTCTGAGTAAGAAAAAAGGTAGGTTGAGTTTTTGAGGATGTAGAGAAAGAAAAAAAAATGAAAGCCTTGGGATAGGCAAGGGAAAGACTGAGCACATAATTAGAAAAGTCAAAACAAAGTGCCCCTGACTGACTTGTGTCTCTCTCAAATTCATATGTTGAAGCCCTGACTCCCCATGTGATGGTATTTGGATGTGATTAGGATCAGATGAGTTCATGAGAGTGGGGTACTCATGATGGAGTAGTGCCTTTATTTATTTTATTTTTAAATTTTTATCAATATTTTTTATTATGATATTGTGGGGTACAGTTTGGAGCAGTGCCTTTATAAGAAAAGACTCTAGAGAGCTCCCTCCTTCCTTCTTTCCTTCCTTCCTTCCTTCCTTCCTTCCTTCCTTCCTTCCTTCCTTCCTTCCTTCCTTCCTTCCTTCTTTCCTTCCTTCCTTCCTCCCTCCCTCCCTCCCCCTCTCTCTCCTTGTACACAAAAGAAGAGGTCATGTGAGTGCACAGTAAGATGGTGGCTATTCACAGTCGAGAGAAGAGGTCTCATAATGAAACCTATCTTGCCAAAACCTTGACCTTGGACTTCTAGCCTCCAGAACAGTGAGAAACAAATCTCTGTTGTTTAATCTACCTAGTCAATGATTTTTTTTAGGGCAACCTGAGTAGACTAAGACAAAAACAAAAAGAATCTGTATAACTCTTCTACAAGCCTCTCTCAAATCCAACAGGATAAAATCAAAACTCTGTGTCCTTCCCTATAGCACACTTCCCTCTGCACAGCCTTACTTATTTTAAACATATCCACCTAGTGCACCACATAAACTCTACACAAATATTAACTCATGTAAAGTACTATCCTTACCCCTGTTTTATAGATGAGGAAACCAAGGTATAGAGTTAAATAAATTTAGCAATGTCATATAACTAGCAAGTTTCAGAGCTGGGACTGGAACCCAAACAGTCTGACTCTAGGATCCATGTTCTTAACTCCTTGGTTGAGCTGACTTTCCTCCACGTTTCTTTGCTGTCCACTGAGCTATGAACTGTACAGTTATCTTTACCACTACAGTGATGTTTTATTTGCATTCTTTGTTTTCCTGCCATGTTCAAGAATCATTTATTTAAGATTTTTCTTCCATGAAATAACCTTATCTGTCACTGACCATATAACTTATTTTCTGCTGTGTGTTCAGTTTTACTGGAACAGTGAAAATAAGGGTGAAGAAAAAGAAATGGATTGTCAACACTAAAAGGAAAGCATTCAGTTCTAAACTAGGTGGAGTTCTAAATTCAGATTATTTACAGCTCAAATAAAAGTAGTGATTCTTTAATTTAAAAAAACCTCAGAGATACGAGACAACATATAGAATATACAAGTTATTCTTAATCATACTGAAGCATTATTAAAGATGAGCAGTTCCAAGGCTTGATTTTTTTCCTTTGGCTCAGGCAGCCTATTGCAATTAAATTCTACTAATTAAGATACAGTGTTGAAGACAACAAACACTCAATGAGAAATGAGAGGGAAAAAAATAATTATTTTACCTGCTGATGTGTGTTTGAACTTTTCACTTTTCTTCTTCCTCCATTTCCAAGGCTTGAAAATCCTTCCCAGGTTGGCAAACTTACTTCTCCTCCGGATGGGTGGGGTGTGGGTGCCCGGGACGAGGGAGTCAGAACGCATTGCCGCCAGCCTCTCCACTTCCTCAGCTTGTTATTCCCAAGAAAGAGAGAGAAAAAAAGTGTTAAAATGGGAGCATCACAGATGGCCAACGTTTTCCATGGTTACCGATAACAGAAACCATGTGACTAGAGTTCCGTTTCTCTTTTTGCTTTTTGGAATGGGAGCCATACCAATGTGTTCTTAAAGGCTGGGGACAATCAGCCAACCCCTAGAGATTCACAACACCCCAACCAAATTTGCAAAACCTTCACTTAGGCTCGAGGAGGAGGAGGAGGAAAACTCTATGGACAAGTCAGAGATTTCCCACAATGCAGGTGGAGGCCAACATAAGATTCCAACGAGTCGGCATAACTATTGGTCCAGCAATTTCTCAAATAAGATGTGGCAGATGCAATCACTGTAGCACTGTCTGTGAGGAAAAAAGGAGGGAGCAAACATTTATCAACTGTCTATTCCAAAGCCAATGTCTCCACCACCCACTACACTCTACTTTTTACTACTCTGATTTTACCCAGACCCTCAGAAGCATGGAAATCTGTTGTGCAGATGGCTCTATCTTAGAAATTGAACACTGGGAGTATCTTTAGGGAACATCTATACTAATCCTGATAACTGAACATGTGAGGATATTAAGACTTTCAATCGCATAATGCCCGTTGAACTCTTCCTTAAAGGTCACAATAATCCCAACCTCCTTTAACCACATGGAATAAAAACAAACTCTTTTCCATGTTTTCATATTCCAGTGAGGTAAATATACCAACTTGAACTTTTAAGATAGGAATAAACAGAGAAAATAATCTCTTTGGTAAAAATCAATGGGGTAAAAGGTATTCAACTTTTCAGAAAGCAAAATCACATCTAAAAGCTGTGGCAAATCCCAAATCACTCTGTTTGACCTTGCCCACTGTTCTTCAGAAAAATCATTTAGACTTTTGCAACCTATTAAGTCCTTGCAAGCTCAATCTTGTGGCCTGATATTCTGCCCGTTGTGGTCTGAAAATGACTTTAACTCAGGAGTCCCATTCACTCAACAAATCAATGGGTGCCAAAAAAAAAAAAAGTGCACACATTAATTAAAGCATGTTCTACACATTTTAAGTATGACATTTGCAAATGTGTATACAATTTTTTGGCACCTTAACAGAGTCCATATATATGCCAGGCAGTATACTGTGGCAGGCATGTCAGTGACAGATGTAACGGATTGGTAAGAACTCCTGTCAGCAGTATGGAAAGGAAGCATATAGACTTGAAAGATGTGTCAGAAGCAAAGCCAATAGGACTTAGTGACTAACTGAGTAACCTGAAGGACAAGAGGAAGATCATTTCCAATTTCCAGATTCATTCAGTGGAGTAGCACTCTTTATTCACTGAGACAAGGAATACAGGGGGAGGTACAAGTTTGTGGGTGAGGTCAGTGATGACTTTCACATGCTGCAACAAAGATGGCACTTAAACCTTTGACTTCAAAGTTCAATGTACTGATAGCTCCTCTTTTCAATCACTGAATTAAATGGCCACTTAACTCTCTGTCAGACGCTGTGATCATTTCTGGGGATGACACATAGAAGAACTGGGCATAGTTTTGAACATAGAGTCTCCACAAGGAGACAGAGAGGTCAGTGTATCAAAACATGCTGAAACAGGGCAAAGATGTAACACTCAACAGAGGCAAAGAGGAGAAGGCGACTAATTTCGTTTCACAGTGTTGGAGAAGGCCCCAAGAGAGGGCATTTTTGGTTAGGTTTTGAAAGAGGAGGGACTGTTCTCCCTGCAAGGGGAAGAGGAAGAAGTGGATTCCTGGAAGGAGAAACAGATCCAAAAGGAAGAGAGAGGGCATAAAGAGCATGGCATGTCTAGGGACTTCACAGATCTCAGTGAACCGTGAACGACAGTTACGTAGAATGAGATGAAGTGCTAGTGGTAAGAGAAGAGGGTTGGAAAGCTGGATCATGAATGCTTTTGAAAGGTTTTATTAGGCATTGGGTTTGAGCTTCTAAATAGCGGGAAAGGATGAAAATTTGAAAATTTGAAATCGACATTATTACATTTAACCACAACGTATTATAGGGTCACTTTGTACAAGATGCTTAGGTTACATCAGTTAAAAAAAAAAAAAAAAACAGATAAAAATACCAACTGGTGAAGTTTACAAAGAGAGATGGGGAAGAGGACAGACAGTCAAGTAAATTATAGAGTTTGCTAGAAGATGCCTTGGGGGGAAAAGTAAAAGAATGAGAGAAACCTGGTAACGGAGATCAAGAGTACCTGATAGGGAAGGGTCATACTGATTGAGAAGGTACACGATCAGGATGCAGTTGAATTTGATTCTTAGGAATATCATTGCAACATCAAATGGAATTGGACTTGGGTTGTGAAGAAACAGTAGACAGAGAGAATAAGGAGGCAACTAGGATCCAAGCAAGGCAGTGACAGAGAGAAAAGAAAGATGAGCTTCAGCCAGGTGGGAGAATCAGCAGATTTGATTACTTTCTGGATAAATGTGAGAGAGCATCAGGAAGCAAGAATGGCTAACATTTTTGGTTTCCATGACTAGGTGATGGTTTTACATGCCTTAACTTTGATGATAAAGAAAGAAGAGGAAGGGGACGGTAGCTCAATGACAAGGACTCTGGAGTTAGATAATGCAGTCTTTTGGCTAAGCCTCTTTAGGGGTCAGAATTTTATTTTCTAAGGTGAAGAACCATAGAGCAGAAGTTGGCAAGGGTGGGAAGGGGAGACTCGATCTGGTCAGGAGCCTGAGCTGCAAGAGCCAGTGCAGAGTGAGAGACTGAAGATATAGGCAAGAGGTTGAGAAATTTGTGAAACAGGGTTCTTAGGGAGGAGAAGAGGTGGGATCAAAAGCTCACAGAGAAGTTATTAGCCATCAGAAAACTTTTTTTTTTTTTTGAGTTGGAGTCTCACTCTGTCGCCCAGACTAGAGTGCAGTGGCCACTCCCGGCCACCGCAGCCTCACCTGCTGAGCACCAGCGATCCTTCCGCCTCAGCCTTCCAAGTAGCTGGAACTACAGGCACGCAGTACCACGACTGGCTAATTTTTTATTTATTGTAGAGATGAGGTCTTGCCAAGTTGCCCAGGTGGGTCTTGAACCCGCGGGCTTAGGCAATCCACTCACCTCAGCCTCCCAAAGGCACGGGATCACAGGCTGAGCCACCGAGTCCGGCTTGGTTATCAGACAACTTTATACTGAGTGACTAACAGTTTGAACTGAGGTCTTCAGGTCACAAAAGGCAAAGACTAGGTGTGGGCCTCAGGGAGACTGATCTAGCAGCAGTGAATAAAATAATGGATTACTAGAAGCTAAAAAAAGAAGATAAAAGATTCAGGTTTTAAGTAAGTATGGGTTGCAGAGTTGCTGAGGAAAGTGGTAATGAAAAACAAAACCAGCTACAGCAAGAAATAAGAAGCATGCCAAACTGGGCAAGTAATTCATTGGAGCAACAATGAATTTGGACATTATCCGTTTTAGGTGGTATCAGCTGCTTGAGTTGGTGCTTGTTCAGCAATGTTAGTAGTTGGCTAGAGCCATTTAGGTAGTGGCAATTGTGGGAAACCACAGCAAAGAGATTTTGAGTGCAGGATGGAAGCAAAGTCAATATAGTCTCAGTGGTCTGATTCCCACAAGATCAATTTCCTCATTCATATCCATCACTTCCCCCCCATTTTGTACCTAATTTACAATCTTATTGATGTGTGTCCAGATTTTAAAGGTCTCCAAACCTATATCCCCAGCCTTGGTCTCCTGCCTTCAAACCTGTATTGTATACTATTACTAGATGACCCTTCCAGAAGTCTGCTCTTCACAGAAACTGTCAGTGGCTCCACACAGCGTATATTAGAAAGTTCTAATTTCCTGCGTTGGTCTTCAGGAACCTTGACCTGAGTGAACTGCTCAGAATTATCTTCTAGTACTTCTCTAAACACTTGTTCCAGCCAAAATGAAATACTCCCTGTAACAGCAGGCTTATCCCGGGATCTTTGGATCCCAATGGACTTCAAGGGGGAGCATCACACTACTGAAATGCTACTCAAAGTTTCATGTTATATTTGGGTATCTGCCTTTGATTGGAAGATTTCCTTTCTTTGATTCTCAAAACAGCCTAAGACACAAAAGGTAAAATTTCAAAAGTATTCAGTTTGAGGACTCTCTGAATTTAGTCAACTTAAGATATCTGCTAAAGGTTAAAGAGAGATTATATACAGAATCCTTAAGATAAATCAAGATAGGAATTATTCAAGGTTGATATTGAGTTTGTTTCTCAGAGTTGGCACTCAGTAATGACTTAGTGAATCGATAAAGGAATGACTGCATTTGATTCAGTTCATTCAACATGTCTTGAGAGGTATGAAAATAATTATCACTATGTCTTAAGTGAGATGTACCACTAGAACCAGAAGGCTGTTCCACAGTCACATTTTAAGGAAATGGGTGCAAATTATTCTGAAATTGCCACATTAAAATAATTATAAGAAATTAGTAGTGCTTTGAAAAACACAAAGTGACAAGAAACAGAGACAGTATTATAGAGACATAATTATAACTCAACAGTTAAATGCTTAATAAGTATATTATTAAATTCAAATGTTTAGCTCTTAAGTACAGTAGATTATTAAACAGACTGAATTACATTAGGTTTAACTGATTTATATTTTAATGACGTTTTCCCCCATTTTATTGGATGACAGGAGCTAGCTCTCAACCCGACTGCTTTGCCATCAGAGAAAGAAATTAGAAGCCCTAAGAGTAAGGAAGGAGGCCAATTTGGGAGTACAGTTTGAAAAAGAAAGACAACAACAAAAAAAACAAAACAGGGTTCAGAAACAAAGTGGTCTCCGAAGCAAGAACCTGAGAGAGCACAGGATGAAGGCATGTGGGAGAGTAGGGGTATAGGCCAGGCATGTCTAGGAGCCGTCAACAGCCTTCTTTGTAGACAGATCTTGTAAAGGCTGCTCTGCCCAGGCCCACTCAAAGGTGGCTTCCTTGCGCTGCTGAGAGGCTGTCTGGAAAAAAGGTTCACTTACACATGAATCAGCTTCAATGCCAACTGCCAGGACTGAACTTGCTGAGTCAAAAGGTAGGAAGCTGGGTGGCTGACTTATTTAGTGGCTGGGGGAAACAGCACCACAGACCAGATGATCTCCTGGGTCTTTCCAGCTCCACCATCCAAGAGAACACTCTTTATGAGACCAGACAGTTTAGGCTGCTTTTAATGGCATGCCTGGGTTTTGTTTCATCCGTGGTGAGGGAAATGGTTGGGAAATAATTTTTTTTTTCTATTTAGAAAAGCCAAAAAGGAAATACTTGATGTATGCATGATTTTAATGAGTAAGAACCAAAGTACCTGAGCCCGTTGGTGGTCTGAACCCTACCCCCTGTGGTAGCCTGGGATAGTTCCTGGTGAGCTCTAGCATGCAATGAGACCAGGGGTGCTTCAGCTGGTACCCTCACCATGATATTTCTCATGGCAGCTTGGCTTTCAAAAGGCGATCCAAGGAAAGTACCAACTTTGGCTTCCTGCTAGTCTAGAAAGTGTTAGTCATACAGTATTCCACGGAGCAACCTGGAATGAAGGAAGCATGGTGTATGTGCTATCTGAGGTCTAGCTAGAGTCAGCACCAGAGGCAGGAGGGGCAGGCCATTTGGGACCCCCACTGGAGATCTCTCCCTGTGCCAGGTGCTCCCGGGTTTTTGGAAGACATAAGATTCTCATAGATTAGATGACTTGCTTCTTAACCCCAAGTGAACTCTACAATAGACTGCTCATGTCGCAGGTGCTGATTACATTCCCTTTTCCCTCCATTTAGAAGGGCTTAAGTATCCTCCTTATTTTAACATCACAGGAATGAGAGCCAAAGTTCTGAGTGGAGGTGAGGCTGGCTGTCAGCTCACTACGCTGAGTGACCCAGGGCCTCAGTCTGGTCCCTTTCTGCCATAAGCAGCATTGTCTCTTCTTACAGCTGCAAAATGATGCCACACAGGTACCCGTCATTCAGAAAGTCTTCAGCAAAGGGAATTATCCTCTTTTATAAAAGTACTCTTATTTTTACAGAGCTACCTTATCACGAGGAAATGAAGGTTTGATATGAATTGTCAGGCATATGAGGACAATATTTTTCCTTTTTCGTTCTACAATAAGTCCTACAACCCTCTCTTGTAGAGGCCAGATCTGTCTGAAGAGTTTTTGACAACCAAGGATTGATCTGCACTAGCCAGAGTGTTTTTGTGTGTGTGAGCATGTGTGCATGTTTTAGACTGAAATGTGCTATTCTAAAAATCCAGAGCTCCTGCCTGGTCTCATGAATTGAGAAACAGGATGGGGATGTGAGATGCAAAGGGGACAAGGATTAAGCATTAGAAGGGGAAGCCATGGAGAGGAGCCTTTTGTGGCCTGGGGAGGCTGACTGATTTAAGAACAAATGGCTCTGAGGAGCTGGAAGATAAACCCACACTGCCACATTGCCCCAGAGCTACTAAACACACACATGATGCCTTAAAGTGCACTCATGTTAACAGTTGGTGAGTATAAGGATCACTGGCCCTCATTCACTGCTTTTACCACATTTTTTCAGGCTCCTCCACAACCTTACCACTGAGTCAAAGAGGGATCTGATCTATATATTAGAACCAAACTGTGAACACTGATACTGGCTTAGCACATGGTAATGAGATAACAACAGCACTGAACAAAAGGTTTATCTGTCTTAATCCAAACACTGTATACCTTGAGCATGCTAAGCACTGACAGAAAGTGAGGGGTTAGTGGGAGAGCTCTGGTGCTCTTCAGCTTCCTAGACACATAAGTGACTACCTTTTCGACCTAAGAACTGCAGGAAATACCACTTACATTCTCCCAAAACAACACCCACATCCCAGACACAACCATCACACCACATCATGACATTTGACAGTCTTTCCCCACTGTACTTCTGGAGGGAACAGTAAATATTGACTTTGAGAGAGTTGCTTACCAGTCTCATTGCTACAAGAAGGGGGAAGAAGAATCAGTAATGTATGTTCCTACACAACACAGTCCTGTGGATTGGGAGATGGTAGGAGGACAGAGAGACTCTTCTGCATACACCTGGACTCTTTTAGGAGATTTGCTCAAGCACTTGGCCAACTTCTTCCTTTGTTTCTGGCTCTGGAGAGTTCTGCCTAGTAGGAGGCAGCTTTCTCTACTTCTGGAAGCAGGCCCCTAGGGATGTTGTCATAGACTTACTGCTGCTTCCAACATTATGAGCAGGCTGAGCTGTCCTTTATTGGCACATTGGCAGGGCACCAGGACACTGTGCCAACACACAGGGAAGGGAGAAGGGAAGGAAGGAGAGTTCATGGATCCACAGGTCCAAAGATAACCCAAGTCATTTTTTCCGTTAACCGGCTCTTGAAGCATGAATTGACATCTGAGAGATATATGAGAATGTGTGTACATCTTGGTGCCCTAGGATGTAGTGCTTTTATTTTATTTATTTTTTATGAGTTAAGAATGGTAGCTTTATTAAAGGAAAGATATGTTGTGAAGGGCTCAATGGGCAGGACAACTGCAAGAGTGTCTGTGGTGTACAGCCAGGATGTAGTGATTTTAAAGAGAGCAGAGAAGGTAGCCTTAGTGGTTCTGGAATTGCAGGCCACTATATCAGAAAGAGGCTATATGACTAGTGCGGTCTACTGCACTCTGCATCTCCTCCTAACAGGAGGGAAAATTCTACATAGGACAGTATTTCCTTAGGCATCAATGCTGACAATGATGATGATAACGACAACAATGATAATAAGAGCATGAATAACAGCTACCATTTATCAGTCACTAAGCCTGCGCCAGGCACTAATCTAAGTACTTAAGATGTATTACCTGATGTAGTCCTCATGTTAATTTTATGAGCTAAAGTTATATATTATCCACAATTCACAGCTGGTGAAACTGAGAAGGAACTAACAAATAGGAAGAAGTGATTCTCAGAAGAAACATATGCTTTTAATTAAAACATGTCTGTTTTCAAGTATATCTCCCCACTGTGTGAAGTCTGGCTCTTTTAATCTTTCTACTACTGACTAAAGTAACAGGAGGGCTTCAGGGATGAGGGAGGAAACAAGTTTCTCTTTTGAAAAGGTCTTAAAACAGATGCCAATATAAACTGATCGTACTCTAGCAAGAGAAAAGAGATGCTATCTCTCTTACCCTAAAATGTCATAAGATAGACTGTACAATACCCACCCTAGGTCACTAGGACATGAGGAACCAGAAGGACATTCCCTACTAAGGACCTGTGCCACAGGCCACAAATTATGAACTCAGCAGGTGCCGGTTAGGGTGGGAATAGGCTCAGATTTGCTTCATTTACAAAATGGTATATCCCACCTAACACTGGTATGGATGGTTATCATTAAAAGGGAAAAGGCCAACAGGTGCCGGTAGGGCAGCGGAGGCAAGGGAGTGCTTCTACACTCTTGGGAATGTAAACTAGTTCAACCTTTGTAGAGAGCAGAGTGGCCTTTTTTCACAAAGAACTAAAAATTGAGCTTCCATATGATCCAGCAATCCCTCTTCTGGGAATATACCCAGAGGAACATAAACTGCCTCCCAAAAAGATACCTGCACACATACATTTCTTGGTGCCCTAGGATGTAGTGCTTTTATTTTATTTATTTTTTATGAGTTAAGAATGGTAGCTTTATTAAAGGAAAGATATGTTGTGAAGCACAACATCGTACACAATAGCACAAATATGGAACAAACCTAGATGCCCATCAAAAGTGGACTGGATAAAGAAAAAGTGGTACATATACACAATGGAATATTCAGCCATATAGAAAAACAAATAATGGCCTTCGCAGTAACATGGATGCAGCTGGAGACCATCATAGTCAGTGAACTATTACAGAAACAAAGAACTGAATACCACATGTTCTCACTCATAAGGGGGCCCTGATCACTGGTCACACGAGCACAAGGATGGGATAGACAGATGCTTGATACTGCTAGGGGAGGGAGGGAGGGAGGAAAACAGGAGGGAGTGTACACGTGGCAACACACTGGGTCCCAGGTCCACTACTGGGGGAGAGAGGGCCAGTCACAAGCCCAAACTTCCCCTGCATGCAACTGATTTATGTAGTAAATCTTCACTTGTACCCCACAACTCTAAAATAAATATTATATATTACACACACACACACACACACAAACACAGTATATCATGCATAGTGGAAAAAAATGTCGAATCAGAAGGATGTGGCTTTAGATCAGCTAACAGCTGCTGGTAGAAACAAGTTCATTTTGACCTCCCAGCAGCTGGCAAGGGCTTCCTGACTTTCCTCTGGAGAGTCATGCCTCCTCCCCTCCCAGTCTAGGTGGCTCAAGAAGAGTTAATCTCAGTCCTGATGCTGAGTTATGCCTGTGAACCAGTGGTGACCAATCAGAACACTGCATCTCCAATCTCCACCCCCCCAGTCACTCATGGAATTGAGCTTTTGGGCAATTGAGCTTAGCCAGGCAATGAGACTTAATTATGGATTTTGTTGGGACTATAGCAAAACATGCTCTTTCAACTGGGATTGCAGATTAGACAGGCTCTAAGCCTAGTCAAGGTAAGGGCCATAAACTTAAAAACCTTCACTCAGCTTTGGTTAATTAAAAAAGAACTCTAGGTCATAATAACAATCCATAAGCTTCGAGAAGAAACAATCTTGTTATGTCAACTTCATATTTTCTAAGTACTATGTTGGAAGGATGAGGATATTTATATACCATGAACGCAGTCAGTGGACAAAGCACATTGCTAATAGACCAGACGGCAGGGGGAAGAGTTCTTGTTTAAATTTAAAATTATACAGGCTCCATGTTGTTATACTTGCTGAGATATTAGATGCCATTAGTAAAGTTCTTCCTGAGATATTCAATACAAAATTCCTGGTTTTATTTCCCAGAAATCTAACCTTTAACCACAAACACATGTAATAACTACAAAAGCTCATAAAACATTCTATTGTTCATTTAATCTATAGAATATATTTGTCTTGGTACTGGAACTTGTTTACTTAAATTGTAGATGAACCCCAAAGTCTTGTGTTAATACAAAGCAACAATCTTTAAATAATGTAGACTCTTTTTTCATTTTAAAACCTCAGACCCTAGTGTCTGGTAATCTTGCAATTAAATAAATAGTGCCTTTCACAGATTCAAATCAAACCTCACCAAAGTCTGTTTTGTTTTGTTTTTTTTCCTTCAGGGGTCAGCAAACTCTTTTTGTTAAGCCAAATAGTAAATACTTTAGGCTTTATGGGCCATATAGTATATGCTTATGGGCCATACAGTATCTCAACTCTGCTGATACACCATGAAAGCAGCCACAGACAATTGTACACAAATGGGCACAACTGTACTCCAATAAAACTTTATTTACAAAAACAGGCAGTTGGCCCTCAAGGCCCTAGTTTGCCAGCTCTTACACCTGCTGGTAATATTTCTGCCACATTGAAGGGAGAGGCTGCCTGAGAATTAAGCCAAGCCAGAGGAAAAGAGAGCTGAGGATAACTCAGTTAAATCTAAAAGATTAAAACCTTATCACATTGTTTGGGCTTCTGGATCCAGCCCTGCCTGAAACTGTTATAACCTTGGACACTTTCCTCAAATGAACTAATAAATTATATTTTTTATTTATGCTAGGTTAAGTTGGGTTCTCTTTTACTTGCAAGCAAAGGGTTCTAACATACATTTATTGTGCGATCTTAGGAAGGTCCCATCAGTTTCCTCTCTCTAAAGTGTGGCTAACATGACTTGTAAAGATTAGTAAGCATATACTAACAACACCTGTTTTGGGCACAGAACATGGGCTCAACAAAAGTTATCTAAAAGTGAAAAGCCTCCTATGGTATCAGGCAGACCACCTGACCAGTAAGGATTCCTCTAGGGCTCAAGTTTCTTATCACTTTACTACTAGGATGCCCCTTAAGGGATTACATGAAATTTTAGAGGCTCTGAACTGTGCTGAGACTCTCCATACCAGTGGATCTCAAAATTTAGTGTACATAAGAATCAACTGAAGCGCCTATTAAAACTTTTGATCCCTAGTCTCTATCTTAGACCTACTGAACCAGGAATATGAATGTATAACAAACAGCCCAGGTAATTTTGAAAGCAGCATTCTGAGAATCATACTTTGAGAAGCACTTGCAGCATTCCTGACGCTTAGAATCCTCCTCCCACCTTCCCAACTATATCCGCAGGCTTCAGGTGGTTGATTAAGAAGGAAGAACCGTAGTGTAGAAAATTAAGTCTTGCTTCAGTGGTCTCTGCCAGCCTCCAAGCCCTCAAATCATTGGGAATTCATTTAGAATCCCTAATGTTCATGTAGTGCTTTATTCTAAGTGCTCTTAGATCTATTTTCCCATTAGGTCTTCACTATATCTCCATTATGTAAGTAGGGTATAAAATTTCCTTTGTTCCCCTACAATTATGATTAACACACTATTTTCTTGAAAAAAATGAATAATAATTTAGCCTTTTTAAGGCTCTGAAAAGGTCTGCAATAAACCTTTTAAATTGTCTAACCCTTAGTTTTATAAGTTTAATTGAATCACAAATGTATTTCATTGGCATTTCCCTGCGGGACACAATTAAGGTCTTATAGACCAGTGTTCCATGGAACACAATTTGCCAAATGCTGAGTTAGGGTCTTTTTTATCCCATTCTATGGCTATAGGAAGTGAGGCAGAGGAGTCAAGTGACTTGCCCAGAACATGACGTTCACACAGGGAGTTGCAGTGCTCCAGGATTCCTGGTTTAGGTGGTTAATCGTCACTCACACATCACGGCTTGTGGATGGCTTGAGGATGCTGAAGACCAGGCTGTGCAGGCTTCTTGATTTGATGCTTTGCCAACAATCTTTCCATCCATTAATACTGTCAAGATTAATATACTCTTGGGCATTTTTTTCGCCCTTGAACGCATTCCAAAAATCTCATGCTAATAGCCACTCTGTTACCTATTAAGCATAGGATGATACAGAGCCTTACAAAACTTCACATTCCATTTGAGAATCATGTCTTGAGTCTACTTCCTTTTAAGCTCAGATTTCTCATTTTCTCTGTCTGGTGACATTACACAGTTTCTTTATGTAGCTCCCATTACCTCCCAGACCAGTTTTCCAGTGCCATTTGTCATCTGTGAAGTGACTTGGTAAAATCCAAATGGTACTTCTGGAAAGAATATTTTTTTGCAAGGGTGTTGATCCTTGCTAAACCACCCTTGTTTTTTATTTTCTGCATGTATGTTTTAATTACCACAAATAACTCTAACTTGAGCCTGCCTTGACTATTACTCAGAAAACAAGAAACTCTATGCATATATTTGTTGAGACATTCACAAGGGATTCTTAACTTTCTTTGTCTCAGAACACAGAAATTGAGTTCCATTAGTCTTCTTTCAGAAATAAATATACTATTCTTTTTTGTCCCATTAATTCCTTGGTAACTTTTTATTATTCTTCTGCATGAGAGATGCTACATTTTTAAAGAGCTCTCAACAGCAAAATCGCCGGTTAATTTTGCACTATAAGAAGTTCTGGATTCACATTTAATTTAATGTTTAATTTTTAAATTATTTTTTATTATTTAAAAAATTTGTTTATCCAGTGACTGGATACATTGACTTCAGAGTCTAGAATTTGAACTTTGAATTTTTCAGGTTTAAGTGCCAATCATCCCTCAGCTCTGTGACCATGGGCAAGTTAACTAATCTTTCAGAAATGCATCTCTCTTACCTTGGCATCTTCCTAACCAGAAACGTGAAAGACCTTTACAAGAAAAACTACAAAACACTGCTCAAAGAAATCAAAGATGACACAAACAAGTGGAAAAATAT
>NW_007253858.1:319896-348274 GCF_000164805.1 Carlito syrichta | reverse complement strand
GCCTACAGACTGGGAAAAAGTATTTGCCAACTCCAGGTCTGACAAGGCTTAACATCCTGGATCTACAAGGAACTCAAACGTGCTGAAAAGAAAAAAACAAACAACCCCATTATAAAATGGGCAAAAGATATGAACAGACACTTCACAAAGGAAGACGTCCGAGCAGCCAACAGACACATGAAGAAATGTTCAACCTCACTAATCATCAGGGAGATGCAAATCAAAACCACACTGAGATACCACCTAACTCCAGTCAGAATGGCAATTATCAACAACTCAAAAAATAACAGCTGCTGGAGAGGGTGTGGCAAAAAAGGAACACTTCTACACTGTTGGTGGGAGTGTAAACTAGTGCAACCTCTGTGGAAAGCAGTGTGGCGATTCCTAAAAGCTCTAAATATCAACCTCCCATATGACCCCGCAATCCCCCTACTGGGAATGTATCCTGAAGAACTCAAATCACTCTATAAAAAAGATACCTGCACACGTATGTTTATCACAGCATTGTTCACAATAGCCAGAACCTGGAAACAACCATGCTGCCCATCAAAAGAGGACTGGATTAAAAAAATGTGGTACATATACACGATGGAATACTATGCAGCCATAAAAAAGAACAAAATCATGAATTTCGCAGCAACCTGAATAGAACTAGAGTCTATAATACTGAGTGACCTCTCACAGAAACAAAGATCCGAGTATCACATGTTCTCACTCATATAATGGACCTTGAACATCCAATGTAATACTATAAGAAAATGACTGACGGTACTGGGAAACTATGGGGGGGGAGGGAGATGGGATTAACAGTAGCAAATATCTGTCTGGGGACGGGGAAACACCTCTTATCAACAGGGTACCAGAATGAAACGTAATTGTATACCTAATCCTTAACTGTACCCCACAACATCATAATAAAAAATATTGATAAAAAAAAAATGCATTTCTGTAACTGAAAAATGGGGATAATAATATCTACCTCTCTGAATGTTATAGTAATGAATGTACTGTAATCATTATATTAACATGTGACAACTCTACTATAGTAAGCAGCATTTAGTGGGTGCGCATTAAAGATTTTCTTACTAACTTTAGGGTGCTAATTGCTTATGCCTGTTACTCTGTCTGTTTCACTCTTGATTCCACCTGAATCTCATGGGAAGGTGGAAGAGGGCACCTGCTGTGTCTTAGCCAAGGGCTTCAGAAAGTGCAGCTCATGACTAGCCAACAGGACTCAGCAACAAAACTGAGCTGCACCAGATTTGAGTGGGAATTTTCCCCAAGTTGCTCAAATTGAATTGTTAGCTAGAATTTAGGCTTGCAATCTGCCAAACATGTTTCCTACTTTCCTTGCAATATGGCATTTTAATTTAAATAACATATTTTCAGTTTTCCTTTAGGTTACACCATGAAACACAACTCAAGTCCCTCTCTCCCTTTCCGAAACGTCTAAGCATTAAATGATAAGGCTACAGGTCAAGGAAAGGAAAAAAGAGTGGTCACAGGAATAGGTTGATGTCAGGGCTCCTGCTCTCATACCTGTTTTTTGTTTTTTAGGTACTTTTGGAAATTACCAAGGTCCTTTAGCGCATAAGATTATATTGACTCCACAAATATCTGGTAAGCATTTATCATACAGCATGAATTATGGGACAGAAGTTTTGAGGAAAGAGAAGAAGTAGTTCCTACTCTTTAAAATCCTTATATGAAAAGTATTACCCAAAAGCAAATACTATTTCATTTTTGGAGGAATTTGAAATTGATATGGACATATAAAGCATATATATAATGAAAGATAATAGAAACTCTTTGCCCTGTGTAATGAAATAATCTTAAAGGTCAACATTTAATGGAAAAGCATCATCTATTTCTGGAGCCAAACTCAACATTGAAAAAAAATAGTATTCCACAAGTCGTTCCTGACTACTCCAGGTTTATTTTAACAGGAAAAGAAACTTTATTTACTTTTATCCATACCTGGGAATCTCCAGCACAACTGCAGCTACAATTTCTAGAATGCCCCACTACCTTTGCCTTCCATTTCTAAATGATCACTGAAATCAGTTTTTGAACTAAAGAGCAGCTCCCTTAAATGCAGTCACCACAAGGGACTTCAGTCTGGAATTCTTGTTATGTTACCAATTAAGTCAGAATGGTGAGGACCAGGTGGGTTAATGGCATGAGCTGTTATCTCTGCAAATAATTCTGCTTTAACTACCAGAAAACATTCTTTGGACAGTGCCTGAGTTCAACAGACAGCAGGCAATATCGATGGAAAGTTTTACTGCAGAGCTAATCAAACATCAATCTTGGCTAGTCTGAAATTGACTCTGAAAGCAAAGAAAGGCTTTGCCATCAAAATGCAAGATTTGTAGAAAAATATCCTCTCTCACCAATTCACATTTCCTGCTTTTGACCCTACAAATTAAAATTGTTTTTTTCAATAATTTCTCATTCAAAGCATATTTAAATGCTTACTGTGTACAAGAGGAATTAATGGCCATTCTATTTGAATAGTGTCTTATTTATCAAGCACTTGCTTAGTTATTATGTCATTTGATCCCTACAACAAACCAATGAGAGAGGTGAAGCGAATATTTTAAATCCTGTTTTACAAAAGAGCAAATTGACAGTGGCAGAAACAGCTGGTTGCCTGCCAAATTCATACTTCCCTTTCTCTTTAGTGAACACATCTTGATTTTTTTGCCCCACCAAAAGACTTTCTCAGGCTTCTCTGAAGGTAGGTATGGCCATATTATAAAGCTTTGACCAACAAAATATAAAGTATTATGAGTGACATCTGGAAAGTCTGCTTAAAGAGCAGAGATGTGTCGTTTCTTTGGTTTGCTTTTCCCTTCATCTAGAACAGAGCTGTGATAGCTGGAGTATGGCAGCCACTGTGAGGACAAGGGCCACCTCATAGGAATGATGGAGCAGTCAGCTGTGGGCAGCTTCGTCTTTAAGAACTTTGTGGAGCCATCATATATAGCAGCCTTGAACTGACCATCTCTGCATTTCTCTTATATGAGAAAGAAATCTCTATCCTATGTAAGTTATTACTATTTTGAGTTTGTTTTATGCAGCTGAACCTAATCCTAATGCAAAGAAATGACTTGTCTGAGTTTATACAAACTTAAAAGTGGCAGAACACCAAGTGCTAACATACATGTTCATATTTCACACTCTCTCTCTGGCAGAGTTTCAGACCTTTTATAAGCTGTTTCTGAGTTTGTAAAGCAGCCAAATTTTTTCATGATTTTAAAAAATATTTTAACACTTGAACATTCATTTAAAAGAAGCCAATCTATAGGAAGGCTTTCTTTGTCCTTTTCTCCTTTCCTCTGTCCTCGATAATACTTTTGTATCTCTCAGGCTTTGTCTTAAATCATGGAATTTCCCAGGGATCGGTTCTCCCTAGACAATTTCATTTACTCCAGTGGCTTTAATTAGCATTGATAATCTGAATATTTTTAATGTTATGTGTCCAGCGTGAAGACTCTTCTAATAGACACAATACTAGCTGTGTAACGCTGGCCAAGTTATTTAACTTTCCTGGGTCTCAGTTTCCACATCTGTAAAATGGGGATAATAATAGTATCTACCTCATGGGATTATTGTGAGAATTAGATGACTTCATACAAATAAAAGATTTGAAACGATATCTCAATCACTACCAATATTATTGCTACTCTTCATCTCCAAATAACACTTCACAGCCACCTCAAATTCACTTTATATAAGTGAGTTATTCTCATGCTTAATCTGACATTCTTCAGTAATGGCAATGCCACTGATCTAATTGCTCAGAGAGAAACCCATGAATTGTCCTTGACACCACCTTTTCCCTTGCCACCACTAGATGTAATTCATCATCAAAACTGGTCAAAAGTAACTATATCCTAACTCTCTCCACTTCTCTCCTCACACCAGTTATCAACATGATCGGTTTCTGTGTTCTTACTTTTGCTTCTCATCCCCAAAATCTTCCACACAGCAACCAGCAACAGCTCTCATAAAAGTGAATCAAAGCATGGCGTTGCTCTTAAGACCCCAGAGTCTACACATCAACTCAGAGGGACATAATCTGCCCCATCTCCAACTACTCACTGGCTCCAATTCTCTTCTTCTTTCTATTCTTCAGATACAAGAAGTGCATTATTTCTGGCTTAAAACTTTTATGTAGACTATTCCACCTGCCATGCTAATGATTTGTGCCACTGCTGCATGCCAGTTTCCTCTGTAATAGACAATGCTGCACCCTTGCCTGCCCATCTTCCTTTTCAACAGAACCCAGATTGTGCTCCAACATCTAGCTTCGCCACCAGACCTTGAATTTCCTACAAATTGATGCCACCCCAGCTCTGGAGGATGGAACTCTGATCAGTGATTGGCTAAAGGGTGGGTAGGCCACCAAGATCAGGTCAACGAGATACCTAAGGGGTGCCCATAGGTGGTCAGGCTTCTAAGAGTGGCTTCCTTGCTCTTAGAGAGAGACATTGAGACAGTCCCACTTGTGCCTCTGGTCACTATGGTGCCAGGATGTGAGGCTTGAATTATTGTAGTGATCTTGCATCTGTCCTGAGGATGGAGTTCTGAAGCAAAGGAAGGCAGAACAGAGAATCATGGGGTAGAGAAATCAGGCCTAGAGCTTCCCCACCCACGAATTTGTTATGTAAGATAATAAAAGACCTTATTTTGGGGGCCAAGATACATGAGAATGTGTGTTACTGCAGCCAAAAGTTTCCTAATTGACACACCCCTGCCACATTGTTTATTCTGGAGGGCAAGGACCATTGATGACACATAGGAAGCGATTAGTGAATATTTCTTGAATAAATGAATGAATGTTCCTTAGAAAAAGCACAGGCTCTGGTTTACATATTTATAATATTCCTCATCTCCTGGAATGTTCACTGGTAGGACAAACAACAGCAGTTATGAGTTATCCCTTGCTTACTTTCAGGCAGAACCATGGCTGGAGGTGGGGGTATGGGATAAGGGAGTGTCTACCTCCCAAACCATAGGTAAGAAATGACACGTGGAAACTTTTGTTACATGCCAGGGATAGATTAGAGGCTGAGATGTTCTCTAGAAAATTGTCTTAGTTATAAGTGTTATCCCAAGTTTGAACTGAGTCTTTGCTTTAACTTGATCCTGCATCTTCACACAAGTTTGTCCCCTATATCACAAGGATTTGCTAATTTTAGTCAAGTTTGATATATTATCAAAGGGTGACATCACAAACTAAATCTGTTTGTACTTAATAGCATCAAAAGACAATAACCCAAAGTCCAACCATGAGGGATTAACTAAATTTAGGAACAACTATCTAATGCACATCTATAAGGCATTAAAAATGACAGCTCTCATTGACATGAAAAATAACTATAGCTTGTTGCTCAGTGGAAAATAAGTTGCCAAATATTATGTATAGCATAATTCTACTTTTTTCTACAAGAATGCTTTACTTGCCTCTCTGTGTATCTATGCATAGGCACAGGATTTGGAAGATGAAACTCAGCTGATAGTGAGTCCATTTGGGTGCTAAAGTTATAGATAATCTTAAATTTCTCTATAATTTTCCTTTTTCTGCCTTGTTAGGAAGTGGGTATTAGATTCAATCTCATCTCTGCCATCTATTAGCCATGTGCAAAGCCTAAGTAGTCATCTTTGTATGACAGGGAAAATAAGATGGCCCATCTCTTAAATTGTTAAGAGGAATGAACATACGTGCAACATTTAGCAATGGTAACTAGCATATGGTAAGTGCTAATAAATATTAGCTATATGTAAAGCATATCACTATTATATATGAATATAAATATTTGTGTTTAAGTGTAAAAATCTACAAATGATTTTTAGTGGAAATTGTGGTTGAGTGCACAGGGCATAAAGGAATCTGTTAACTTTTAATGTTACCTCTACTACAAAGCATGACTTTGTAATAGAGAGACATGAACTTCATGACCTAAGGTAAATTTTGTCACTTTAAAAGGGGAATAATAGTATTTCCTTTAAAGGACTGTTGTATTATAAAATATAATGCACTTAAATACCTAACACAGTTCCTAGTCACAGTTAAGAGCCCAACAAATATTAGTATTATTATAAATTCATCATAAAATTTGTATTTTAAAATAATATATATTTTATATATTTTAAAAATATACTAAATGTTGTCTTGGCATTCCACTAGTTATAATTTTTTACCTAGATAATTTCTTGCTTTTAAAAATAGGGTTGTAGGAATTAGTTAAACAAAAAATAGAACAATGCACTAAAATGGATTGTTGGGTTTTTAAAAAATCAGATACAACTTTTCTGGAATATTTATATATTGAAAGAAGATAAACTTCTATCTAAAATGTAGTGGGGCATGGGGAAGGTTCTGAAAGGAGGCTACATAATAAGTTTAGCTTAACTGGATGCCAAATTTATCTTTATCTTTTAGTGTTTAATTTATGTGAAAATAGCACTCTAATGAAAATGAAAGTGTAGTATTTGTAGACTAATAAAAACAACAGAACTCATTAGCTACATGTAATAAGACATATTTACAATTAAATTTTGTCTTGGGAAAAAAGGTAATTTAGGTTTTAATCTTATAGCTAAGTTGACTAGAAAAGCAAAGAGTAATTCAAATACATTCACAACGTTATCATGTAATACGCAAAGCAAACACTCTATGAATGTTTTAAAGACTTTGGGACATTTATTTAAATAGAAATTGCCTGAGATCTGATGTAGATCCTCTAAGCAGAAAGAAATTAGATACCACGAAGTCAATATTTTCATAGGTTTCAACAGCATTTGATATTTGTTGAACTCTCCTTCAAGAAATATTGAAAATAATTTCTTTATTTCCTGGCTTTTTGCCACCCAGAAAAGAACATTTCTTTTTCCACTTATACTAGCTCAAATGCAAATATAATTGTTCCTTTGATGCTTATAAAAATTAGATGAACTTAAAGAATTGAATGGGTTAAAGAAAGATTCAATTCAGGAGGACAAGCCAGACTAAAGAAATCCTTATTTGCAAATGACGAAGCCATGGTCAGAAAAGGTAAGTCTGGCAAATAAGTCCTCTCTCTAACATTCAGATACAGCCCCACCCCCAACCTCAAAACCAATAACAGAAATTTTTAAATTATCTGTAGAACTCAGCCACATATCCACTGGGGGAGAAATAGTAGCTGTTTATTTTTAGCTTTCCTCAGCTCACCAAGAGAGAAATAACTGAACCCCTAAGATAAAATATGAGAGGAAGTGGTTTGGAGGGGGAAAAAAACTATATTAAGAATTTAACAAAAGTTGATTTCTCCAACAAATCGCCTTTTATGAATTCATGTCAATGAACATTTACTGAGCATTTGCTTGGTGTGCAGCTTTATGGATTAGATAGAGATGAGACTCTGCCTTTCAGAAATACTCAAAATATTGTGGGACATACACCCACACACATACATATACAAGGGGGACCCCCAAAAATGGAATTATCTTTTGGAGGGCATGCCCCTTGTAGTACAGGCTTCGCCCACCAGGTAAGTGTTTTAGGAAGCTATGGGCATCAGTGTACCAGTTAGTGTTGTGAGAGGCTACAATGGCTTCAGTGAATTTTTGTTTTGGAAGATTCTTTCAACATGTTTCATGATGGGTGATTTACAAGCATACCTGCCCATACTGTGCTGAGTTTTGACCAAATGAGGTTTTGCCCACAACTCCCTATTTATCCACTCTCACTATTCACCTGATCTCACTCTGAGTGGCATTTGTTTGTTTGTTTGTTTGTTTGTTTCTCTGGATGAAAAAGTCCTCAAAGGGAAACGTTTTGCCGATGTGGAAGAGGTGAAACAAAAAATGGCAGAAGCATTAAAAGGCATAAAAATTGATGAATTGAAAAACTGTTTTGAGTAATGGAAAAAGCTTCTTGACAGGTGTGTTGCATCAAATGGAGAATACTTTTAAAGTGACTGAAGTTTAAATATGTAAGAATAAATACATAATTTCTTTTTTCCCCTCCCCCTTCTCATTCCCCCCTTATTTCTGATAAATAAATTCTGGGATTTTGGGGGTCCTTCCTCAAACACACACTCATCAACTGGTTTACACAAGATATGGAGAAAATAATTTTCTGTTTTTCTTGATGATAAGATCATGCAGAGATTTTTTAAAAACATATTTTCTGGTATTTCCTTTATTATATTTGGCATAAAGCCATAGCTCTTTGTTTAGGGTGCTCTGCGGAACAGAGTGAAAGAAAGCTGGCTTTATCTTTATAGCACCAAGGAAGTTATTTTCTAGAATAATTCATACTGCAAAAGTTGTGCTATGTTTGAATGAAATAAGTTTCAAAATACTGACAGATTGAATCAATACTGTATATGGCACTTTCTGATTTTCAGGCTGACCAAGTAGGATAAGCAACTAGAAATAAACAGCATTATATAATTGTCATCAACATTTTTTTTCTTTAATTGCAATAATGGCTATATATGTCTGTCTGTTGAAAGAATCAATGATATAATGGTACGTTTTAACAGAATGTGCCCATACAACACAACTTGCCCATAAAACTGGCAATAATACTTTTATGTCCAATAGTATCATGATAACAGTAGCTAAAATATGTCAAGTGTGTGCAGTCATTGCATAGTGGAAATAAAAAGTCACTTCAAAACGTTGTAGGTCTATGGTTTAGTTAGGAATGGAAACAGGTGCAGAGGGAAGAATATTCTCATTTCATTTTTCCAAACAAAACAGTCACGTCAAAAAGCAATGAAGGTTTTGTTGACATTAACAATTTAAAGTTTAAGAGTTGGGAGCCAATTTTGTGTTATTCCTAATGTTTGGAGTCTGGCTGGGGTGTTCTCCACAGATTTATCTCTTTATATAGGTAGTTGCAAGTTAAGAGTAATACTTTAGCACTCTATAAAAAAATGAGTCGGGCTCGGTGGCTCAGCCTGTAATCCCGCGCCTTTGGGAGGCTGAGGTGAGTGGATTGCCTGAGCCCGTGGGTTCGAGACTCGCCTGGGCAGGGAGACCTCATCTCTACAATAAATCAAAAAATCAGCCGGGCGAGGTAGCGCATGCCTGTAATTCCAGCTACTCGGAAGGCTGAGGCGGAAGGATCGCCGGAGCCCAGCAGGTCGAGGCTGCGGTGGCCGGGAGCACTCCAGTCTGAGCGACAGAGTGAGACTCCGACTCAAAAAAAAAAAAAAAAAACAACAACAACAAAAAAAAAACAAATAAAAAAATGAAAACATAAGAGGAGGAAAAAAGAGGTCAGGTTCATTTTCAAGACATTCAGAAATAAAAGTAAAACATATTTTGTAAAAGTTCCATAAAATTGAGACATCCTTGATCTGGAATTTTGACCAAAACTAAAAATAATAACATAAAACAGTAACAAAAAAACCTCTCATATTATCTTCCATATTCTCAAACATAAAATTTCATAACAGAGTTAGTAAGTATCACATAAGCAATATCACATATCCAAGGCACAGGGATATTCTCTTTGTACAAATAAGCAGCAGCTAGAAAATACTGTGTAAATTCGGCAACAATAGGACTCATTCTACTGCACAGCCATGAGCTCACAAGGACTAAAGACTCAAAAACAACAGAGATGCTTTGTCAGTTATTTATGCATATCCTCTCCTCTAGTCAAATGCTACAAAATAAAATGGGAAGAGGGGAATGAAAGAAAATTGTTACATACACACAGATTTGGGATAAAATAAACAGGCTGAACTTAAAATAATAATTTAGGAAAGCCAACATTTAAATACTACTGACCACAAATATTTTTCAAGATACTAATGTGTCATTTTAATAAATGGTAAATATAGAATTGACTAAGGAACTATTTGACAAAATTATTTCCAGGCTATATAATATTTAAAAATTCCATGGGTAATAATTCTACACCATTCGGTAAAATATTATATTCCTGAATTGTTCTCCCTGATGCCGAAAATGCAGTGTTTTATTAGCAAATTCCATAAGTATCAGAATAGTGATATGGAAAACTACATACGTTCTACCATAAATATTTTCAAGACAATTTAAATACTGACATCTTTCTCTATATTCTCTATAATTGACCACTCTATTACAGGTTAAATAGACATTTTCATATAGCATTTGGTGTAACTCTAATAAGAAATGAAAATTTTCACTTCATTTTTCTTACTACTGTTGCATTCCTTGAGCAAAGGTGAGTCAAAAAGTGGTAATTTTAATACTTGTTTTAAAGACACAAGTAATAGCAGCCTTATTTTACAAATAAAATGAACTTTAAAAATAAATGAATTCGTTTCAAGTAATATAGCCAATGTTCCAGAATTTACCTGGAAAGGTATCCTGGTGGACAGGTAGAACAGCTGTCTTCTCATATGCTCCAAAAGGCCATTTCTTTTCAGTCACATATGTGACATATTACAAAAATAATCAATGGCCATGCTATATATGAAAAACACCCTAAAAATTTACCTTAGTAAAAATATGAGAAGAATCAGACCAAAAAAATGTATCTCTCTGCTTATTAAAGTTTAAATAGAATTTGTCCCAATTAAACTAGTGGTGGACTTCCATCACTCTTAGGATATAATTACATTCAATATTGTTAACCAGTACAAAGTACATCAACTATTTGCCTAAGTAAAATTCATGAAGCCTAAAGCGAATGACAGCACAATTAATGTATTCCAACTTTAAGTCCTAAACAAGACAAGTACTGCATAGGAATGGTCACCATATTTTCAAATTTGAAAAAATCAGAATATGTGGGCTTCCAAGTATGGGTCTACCTGTTAGGTCAGTGGGGCAGAATATCAAAAATTAAGACTATCTTGAGAAATCTGTCATGTATTAAAAGAGGAATAAGTTATTAGTGCTGGGATTTGTTGGAACATAATGTCTCCAGGCACCACGAAATCATCAGTCTGTATCAATGGTTCTCAATCAGGGGTAATTTTGCCTCCTACAAGACATTTGGCAATCTCTGGAAATGTTTTTGATTAACACAACTCAGGTGGGTGGGGAGCTGTTACTAGCATCTTGTGGGTAAAAACCAGGATGCTGCAAAACATCCTACAATGCACTGGACAGTCTTTCATAATAACGAATGATCTGACCAAAATATCAATAGCACTAAGGTGAATAAATTCTGTCCTCTAAGCCTTAGAGCACGTGACCCAACAGAAGCTGGACTTCATTGAATAAGCTCTGCGTTTGCTTCTTCTATACATTACTGAATGGTCATTGCCTCAGCACATGAAAGACTGTTTGTAATACGTATTCTCAATATGTACAACAGATTATTCCTCACTATCAGCAGACAGCTGTTTTGCATGTGTGATTTATCTTGTTTCCACCATAATATAAACAGATCATTTTGAAAAGCAAATGCCTTGACTGGCTTTAACATTCCTAGTTTATGAGCAATGGATCCTACTTCAGGGAATCCCTAATTAACAGAGTCAAGCAATTAATTGATTCCAAGTTTTAAAAAATAAGCTATTTATGTACACCAAATGCTAAAATCTCTCCCATCAGAATTCCTATTTAACTGAAATTCCACAAGATTTGTAAGTAATTACTTTTTTTACATTCTTCATTTTTAAAACATATTTTTTACCATATTCTCTTCCTACTCCTATTAGCTACGATATCAAAAGTGATGTACCAGGCGCTGTGTGAGTTTTCACATGAATTTTATACTTATAAAAATCCTAGTTGGTAGGAACTACAGATATTTTTCTTATTCGTGTTCAGACTTAAGAAACCTGGAAACAGAAAAAGAGGACTACAAATAAAACATTTGACTGTGTATTAAACCTATATGAAGTCCATATAGGTTTAATACAGTGAACAGCAACAAAGAAAAAAAGGCCAGAAGTATTATTAACATAACACTTTAATTTATTGAGTGATTACTGTATGCTAGGGTCAGTGGCAAGTGCTTTATAATATATTCTCATTTAATCCCACCAGCAGCTCTAAACATGGATTTGCCTACTTTACCATTTTACAGATGCAGAAACAGAGGCTTAGTGTAATGAAGGTCACACAGCTAGCAAATGGAACATCAGGGGTCTGTGCCCTATTTTGTCTGTCACACTTGAGAGTATACCAGGATGGCCAAATTATGACCCTCAGTTCAAATCTGGCCTCTGCCTCTCCTTGTAAATAAAGTTTTATTGGAACACAGCCATTCTTACTCATTTATGCATTGCTTATAACTGTGCTTGCACTACATCTGCAGAGCTGAGTAGCTACAACAGAGACCATATGGGGAAAGCCTAAACTATCAGGCCCTTTACAGAAAAAGTTTGCCAACACTTTTCTAAACTCTTCGGTAGTAAGTAATGTCAATTGGACATTGTGCTCCTAGCTAAGTAGCTTCATTTCACTTCAGTATGACCCTTTACATTTCTATTTTTTTAAATTTTTTGCCATCCTAAAGACTAATAATACCCTTTTCTTTTGAAAAATTTTTACCTGAATGACAGCAATGTTATGCAAGTGAAACTCATTAAATCTGATTTCTTCACAACCTAAAATCATTAAAATGCAAAAAAAAAAAAAAAAAAGAAAGAAAAAGAAAGGAAATAAGAAAGCAATTATTGATTTTTTTACTGGTAAGAAGTTATGTGCCAGAAATAAAAAAAGAAATGAATAAAACTGTCTTGCCCTCAAGGAGTTCACAGATAAGCAAACCATACCAAGGTGCCCACACAGCCGAAGGGCTTTCTATGAACTGTGCTCAGGGCACTGTAGGACTTCAGGGAAGAAGTGTCTTTTCCCAAGCCAACCAAGGCCTCAAAAAGGAAGACATTTGAGAACACAACTCTCTTTTTAAGAAAAACAAACAAAAAACAAACAAACAAACTCAACTCTTAATCAAGAATTAACAGTTATGTCTGATTTGTTCAACAAGTAGAATTTATTTTCCATAAAACAGAATGGTAAAGCTAGAAGGGATTTACAAGTTTAGCCCTTTCAATTCATAGAAAAACCAAAAAAGGCCTAAGATTCTCAGTGATGATAGGAGATAAAGTTGCTCAAAGTGCCTAGCAGCTGAACATGAATAAGGTGCTCGAGAGACTTCAAAGCAGAGTACTGAAAGGCATGGCTTGGAGCCAGATTAGGGGCAAGTTATCGAACCTCTCTGGGCCCTGGTTTGCTCGTCTGTAAGATGGGGATCATATTCAGAGATATTACTGTGAGTAACGGGAGCTAATATACATAAAATGCCAAGAACAGTGCCTGGCTCACAGAAAGTGTAACATGAGTGTTTACTATGACGAAAATCAGCCATGGGGATGAACTAAAACTTGAGTCTCTGAGCGAGCCCAGACTCATACTGCACTCGACGGCAATACCCCACAACCTGGGATCCAGCCAGCCACCTGGTAACACCGATGTCCTTTCCATCGGGAGAGGCCTCACCATTCCTCTAGCTTTTGTCTTATCTCTGCTTCCTGTTGTCAGACAACATCTCCCTGATACTCTCTTTCCTCTCTGATCCATCATCACCACCCTCAGCCAGCCACCAGTCCTCCACACCTATGTTACAGAAGCTTGTGCTGCCTCACACCACCCCAGCCCATCTCCAGCCAATCTCATCCCTTTCACATGGCTGACGCTACGAGATGAATCCAACGTGCCCTTTTTACCATATTCCTCCCCTGATGAAGACTCTGCCATTATTTTATGTAGCTCATCCCCTTAAGTCCAGACACTTCTGTCTGTAATTGAGCATTCTTTAACCTTAGCTGATGTTATTTCTAATTCATATAATTTCAAAACAGTCTTGTAATTAAAAGAGACCCAGTTTCAAATCCTAACTACAACAAAGTACTCTTGGTGAGACTCAGGCATATTGTCTAATCCCTTTGAGCCTCAGTTTCCTTTTAAGAGACTTAAATAGAGATAAAGAGTACCTGTCTTAGAAAGATGAAATAGAAAATTCCCACAATTGGCACATAGAAAATGAATAAGCGATGTTATTATCTAAAAAACCAGTACACTTACTTTTCTTTTCCTCCCTCTGATGGTGTCCATGTGTCTTCCCCCCACTCAGAATTTCTTCCTTCCTAACTCTACAAATCCAAATCAGCCTCTTCACACAAAGTCTCTTCCTGGCATTATTCCACATTGATATTTTGCTTTGGTGAACTCATTCACAGTTGACAGTGCCCATGTTGGCCCTCAAACAATGGTTCTCAACTCAAGAACAATCTTGTCCCCAGGGGTCCAATGTCTGGGGACACTTTTGGTTGTTACAACTGGGAGGTGAGTGTTATCAGTATCTAGTGGGTAGTGGCCGGGGATACTGCTGAATATCTCACAATGCACAGAATTCTTTCTCTCCCTCACATACAATAACAAACCAGCGTAAAACGTCAACAGTACTGAGGCTAGGAAATCCTGACCGAAAATGTTCCACAGAGTGAGGTCACAAGGTAGAGGAGGTTGGAAGCACCAACCCTATCATCATATGGTTTACACTGTCTGACCATGAAAAAGAGGAAGTTCCTAATTCCTGGCTGGATTGAGGCAAAGGTATGATCTGTACAATATTTTAATTTGCATTCACATCTCTGAAAACAATCACTGAATAAATATGTCCAGCAAAAGTGGGAGCATTTCTTCCCAGAACTATGTTAGTGTTGTAGGCTAATCGCTTCTGGTAGGAAATAAAAACTCACAAAGGGTAGCCGGGCGTGGTAGCGCACGCCTGTAGTTCCGGCTACCTGGAAGGCTGAGGCGGAAGGATCGCTGGAGCCCAGCAGGTCGAGGCTGCGGTGGCCGGGAGCATGCCACTGTACTCCAGTCTGGGTGACAGAGTGAGACTCCAACTCAAAACAAAAACAAAACAAAAACAAAACAAAGGAATCTCATTGCTCTATGTGTTTCTGTATCTTTCATAAGTGGGAACAGATTCAATCAATATAGTACTTTCTATGAGAGGATTCTGATGCAGCACATTAACTTTCCTGTAGGATGTTAGTCACCTGGGACACCCTGTCAAAAAACTCAAAACCAAACAAATAAGAAGTATATGTGACAAAACACATTTAGGTCAAGAAGCAGACACACCCAGTTCTTGGAGAATTACAATGCACATAAGCATACCAAGGGCTCTGACATGGCAGATTGTATTTCCAACTGGCATAAAGGATAAATGGAGGAACTTGTCTTTTCTACCTTATTCCCTTGGACTGGATATAGCACTACTGACCTCAACATGTTTAGAAGCCAGATAGAAATTTACTATTTTCCCATAAGCAGTAAGACTAATTAAAACCTTTGTGGGACCAAAAAAACCACCCCAACAAATAGTGACCCTGAATATTCATAAGGAAGCAAAGAAAGAGCACATGTGCAAATCACTAAAGGATGAAGGTGCACGGTACCCCATTTTTCCCACTCACTTCCCAACTAGTCCCTAATCCTCCTCAATCTCATTTATCTCTAAGTCACAGACCCAGTTACTCATTTTTAAGTTTGTGATATCTCTGGATTTAGTTGAATAGCAGGGAACTATGAATTCTGAAGATCCATGCTTCCTAGAAGACCTCCGCCCAATCACCTTGCAAAGCCTCTGTCCCGTTGGCAGAGGAATAGCCATTGGCGAGGTACTTCAGTGTCTAGAACAGCCTTCAAGGGATTGCTCTTTGGAGTTGGCCATTGCTCTCAGTCTGAAAAGGGTCTGGTCGAGCACAGGGTGAGGACACACACAGCCAGAAGCCATGTAGCAGCAATGACGCTGCCATCTGTTCATCTAGCACGGGGGCTCCCTTGGTGTTTTCACCTTGAGATGAAAGGGCTATTATCCTTCCTCCCTCTGGGTCACACATACAGTCTGCTCAGTTCTCCATTTTCCCGCCAAGCATCCTCATGAACAAAGAGCCAGAATCATGAATATAAAAGCAAAAACTCCCCTGCGTTTTTGTTTTTGAGAAATCTCCAGATTCCTCCTACATGTTCTCAAGAACCCCTGGAAACAAGGCTGATTCTCCTGTCCCTGGGCCCATTTGCAAACAGAAAACAGAGGCAGAGAGACTGAATGACCTGTCTGAGACCAGTTGGTGTGGAGGTTGTTGGAACTGAAACTTAGGAGCTTGATTCCCAGGGGTGCCCTATTTTCCTAACCCTACCCTGGAGGCTGCAAATTCCTTCTTCCTAGTAAACACTGCCAGGAATTGCACTCTTAGGATTTTGCCATAAACACAAGCCGTGCTTGCTTTCTAAAATCATGGTGGAAATCCTCCCAGTTAAGTGACTGTGGTTTAAGCAATCACATTTTTCAAAGTAAATTTGTATGATGGCTAATCTTGGAGCTAGTAACGCACATTGACCCATCTGCCACATTTATGGTTTACGTGCTAAATGTCATTTCTGTTTGGTACTCAACACTTGCTTATACAGCCAATGGCGGATTTCAGAACCATGAACACTGTTTAAGAGGGGGAAAGGCTATACACCTGCTCCAACTTTATTCTAAGCAGTTGCTTTTTTTTTTTTTAAGGTGTTTATTAATATTGGCATGAGATTAAACATTCCTTTTGAAATAACTTGAATCTAAAAATGTTATATTCTTAGTCGGGTGTGGTAGCATGTGCCTGTAGTTCCAGTTACTTGGAAGGCTGAGGCGAAGGATCGCCGGAGCCCAGCCGGTCGAGGCTGAGGTGGCCGGGAGCAGCCACTGCACTCCAGTCTGGGCAATGGAGTGAGACTCCAACTCAAAAATAAATAAATAAATAAAAATGTTATATTCCTACCCATTTATATACGATATAATGTAATTATTTAGCCAATATTATATGTATCCAAAGCAAATTCTGCCCCAGAATGTACCATAAATACTTCCACACACAGGAATAACATGACTTTTCTGGTTATACCTTATTTAAGTCACAAGTTACTCTATTAGAGGTCATGTTCTCTGTGTGAGGTGATATTGATAATCTAGAGATATAGTTGTCACCCTATAATACACTAAATCTCATCTAAATGGAGGAGAGCAGAGCACAATTTTTAAACTGTGGTTCTGGAAAACTCCAGGACTCTATGGCACTACGTCAGGGCAGGCCTGCTAACCTGACCTGAACCCCAGCAATGCCCCTTATATCGAGAAACAGGTATTCGAAGATGCTTATAAATTGTCTTCTTCCAAAGAATAACTGTTCTCTTTTGTTATATGTTTCTTTTCTTTACTTTTAATTCTTGAATGCAGATCATCTTTTTGGTATATGTTCCCCTTTTATGCCTTCTAGAATAACTTTGGGGGTTTTTTTGGGGGTTTTGTTTTTTTTGCGAGTTGGAGTCTCACTCCATTGCCCAGGCTGGAGTGCAGTAGCATGCTCACGGTCACCCCAGCATCGACCTGCTGGGCTCCTTCCACCTCAGCCTTCCAAGTAGCCGGAACTACAGGTATGTGCTACCATGCCGGGCTATTTATTTATTTATTTATTTATTTTATTTGTAGAGATGAGGTCTCACCAAGTTGCCCGGGCTGGTCTCAAACTCGCAGGCTCAGGCAATCCACTTACCTCGGCCTCCCAAAGTGCTGGGATTGCAGGCTAAGCCACCGAGCCCGGCCTAGAAAAACTTTAAAAAATTAATCTAGGCATGCAGCCCAATGACTATGACACTCACCAGGTATTCTGAGTCATTTCTACTGCCTTACCACAAGAAATCTGCATTTGTATTCACAGATTCAGGCTCAACCACCTGAGGAAAGGATTGGAGAGGTCCAGTAGCCTATCATTTCCATCCCCACTGCAAAGGGCATTTTCATCTGCAGATATTAAACTCTCCTCTTTTGTATTCAGTTTTACTTTGGGTAGTGGTGTTCTGACCACAGGCTGCTTAATAGTGCATGAATAATTCATATCATGGCTAGTAGAAAACTGCCGCATACTATTTGTTCTGGATAGGAAACCATTAAGGTTTTGGGCAGGCAAAATGGTTCACTGTGTGTTCGTTTTGGGGATGATGAGCTCCCGTCTGGTGGCTTGTTTGACTTTTCAGTGGGTTGGTGAAGGGACTCCTAAATTGGTGGGTCAGTGAAATCTGCAGAGGGTGATTCTTGAATGTGTAACAGTGACGTGCCTGTCGTCAAGATCTGCTTCTCTATGCATCCTATCATCACATGGAAAAACCCGGCTTTTCACACTAGTGACAGTTTCCAAACATTAAAATAAACGTGACCTACTGTCTTGATATGCCGGATATATCAGACAAACATTTGCCCATAAACAGTCTCTCAAGAAAGAACGTGATTCTGGTAGATCCCAGCCTGTCAGAGAGAGATGGTCGCTAACTGTGCGGCAGATTTCATTCCTCAAGTTGTGCCAAGAAATACTTGTGCCAACTCTTACTGAGGACACCTTCTTAATCTGCAACACCTCACTATAATGCATCTCTCAGTAATTCAAACTAACCAGGAACTGAGTCTGGCAGGGTGTTATTCCCTTTTTTTCTTTTATTTTCTATTACTAGAAGAATTCAATTGAATTTTTCTTTCCCCTCCTTTTGTTTGCTCCTCTCTCTTTCCGCTTGTAAACTTGGAGAAGTGCTACTGTTTTGAGGAGTCTGCATCAAAAGAAGCTAGTGCTTCACCGTAGATGGCTATTTCATTTGAAATAACACCAGAATAGAGGTAAGAGAGGCAAGGGAAGCAGAATGTTACAGCCCTAAAAATGAGAATTAAAGGACGGGAACTCTCCCCTCCTCCATCGCACAAGAGCCACTGCTGGGGTTACAACTTGTTTAGAAGATAATTATTTAATTTTATAATTACTTTTGTGGGTTGCAAAATAATTACTGTGGAGGGAAATCTCCATGTGCCAAAATAGCAGAGGCGATTGTTCTAAAGTTCATGCTGAAACAACAGAGTCAAGATGGTTAATTCTTAGGTGGGGATTAGGAAAGCCATCCCCCTTTGTAAAATACACCAGGTTGAAGCCCACATAAAGGTCAGGGTGGAAGTGGGAATACTAATGATATTCCACAAACTGAATTCAGACGAGTTCTTCCTTTTTAGGATGATTTTCATTTTAAACCTGTCCTTCTGAGCATACCAGGAGCTCAAATAGTTTTTTTAAAAAACCAAACTACAATTAAGGTAAGTGACACAGATATGGACACTGAAGAATTTAGAGGGTCCTTTTCGATTCTAAGATCAGATATGGTGCTAAGATGGTTAGGGGTGGTACTTTCTAATTACAGGAACTTTGATGTCGCCAGGGGTCAGCAAACTTTTTTTTATAAGGGGACGGAAAATAAATATCTTAGGGTTTGTGGGTCTCTGTCAAAACAACTCAACTGTGCAGCTGTAGCTTGAAAGGTGCCATAGACAGTATATAAACAATTGTGCATGGCTGTTCCAATAAAACTGTATTTATGGACACTGACATTTGAATCTCACATAAGTGCCTGGTATCATGAAATATTATCCTTTTGATTTTTGTTTAGGCATTTGAAACTGTAAACATTCTCAAACATAGGCAGAAGGCCCATGGGGCTGCAGTTTACCAAGCCCTGATCTAGATGAATTTTAGGCACCTCAGTGGAACAGAAGTAAATTCATTTTATGGCTGAAAGAAATTAGGAAAGAGGTAACCCAAGGGCAGGTGGAAGCTGCAGTGGTCCATTGGGCCTCCTAATTCTAACCAAACACCCACATCATCAGATAATTTCTTTTCTCTTTTTGATGCATTGACAGTTTGTGTGTTCATTTTTGCCTGAATTTTCCTGAATGGATCATTTTTCACATTTAATTAACCACTTTAAGAAGTTAAACTTCATTGGCCAAAATAACTAGCTCTTTCTTAGGGGTTCAATGAGGTGTGACTCTCAGAGGCAGCTGAATGTAGCTCGAAGGCGGGAGTCGGAGCCAGAGAGACAGTTCAGCTACAGCAGTGGCAGCAGGTGACAAGCAAAGGGATGGCCGCTCTGATTCTCTGACCCTCTTTTCTAAAATGCACAATAGTAACTCCAACCTTAAAAGGTTGTTCTGATGGCTGCAAGGAAATAAGAACTATGAATTATAAAGTGTAATATATATATATTTAGGAAGGTGTCTAGGTTTTCGAAAACATACTGGCTTTCCTCAATAAACTGAATTAACTCTTTTCTTGACTGCCAACTCAGAACTTTCTCACTTTCTTGCTTAAAAGCCCTCCATGGAGGCTTAAATCCAAAACACAGATAATAACAAGGGTTGGAAAGGATGTAGAGAAATTGAACTTTCATACATTCATTGCTAGGGGAACACAAAATGTTGCAACCACTGTGGAAAAGAGTCTGCCCACTCCTCAAATGATGAAACACAGAGTTACCATATGATTCAGAGACTCTACTTCTAGTAAAAACACAAGAAAAATAAAAATGCATGTCCACACTAATGCTTGCACATGAATGTTCATAGTGGCACATTCATAACAGCCAAAAAGTGGAAACAACCCAAATGTCCATCAACTGATAAATGGATAAATAAAATGTGGTCTATCCAAACAATGGAATATTATTTAGCCATAAAAAGAAATGAAATTCCGATACATGCTACAGCATGGATAAACCTTGAAACACTATGCTAAGTGAGAGAAGCCAGGCAAAGGGGCCATATATTGCATGATTCCATTTACATGAAATATCCAGAATAGGGAAATTTATAGACACAAAAAGCAAATTAGTTCTTACCTGGGACTTTGGGAGGAGAGGGGATGGGAATGGAGGATTGGGCAGATATGCTAAGGGGAAGAGGGTTTCTTTATGGGGGTGATAAAAATGACCATGGTAACGAATGTACAATTCTGTAAATATACTAAAAACCACTGAATTATATGCTTTAAATGAGTGAATTGTATGGAGTGTGAATTATGTCTCAGTAAACATGCAAAAAAAAAAGAAGTCCTCCAGGGAGACCTGCACCCCATCTTAGAGCAAATCCTAATTCCTGAACATGGTACACAAGGTCCTCCCTTCTCACCATCCCTAGCTTCTATGCTCTACCCCAGTTACACCAAACCACTGTCTTTGCAGTCACTTCAATAAATGGATAGACAGCTCTGACTAGGTCGATAATAAATTAACACATATATTCACTCATTGAACGTATTTTGTTAAGTGCCTAATATCTGTGCACTGTTCTCAGTACTGGGAATATAGCAGTGAAGAGCAGACAGGAAATACCCTTGCTGGGAAAAGTCTATACTCAATGCTCTCCTTGAGCCTCCTAATCTTTCTCTGTACTTACTCTTCATCCTGGCTCAACCGACACTTTTCCTCATCCAACACAATTTGGCTCAAGTGCCATCTCTTCCTACGTGACCCACTGGCCTTCTCCCCTGAGGAGGAGCGGTGTTCTCACTGTGTGTCCATGACACTCTGAACCTACCTCCCCTCTGTCACAGCAATGTGAGTTTCTTGCTGGTCTATGAGTTTCTCTCAGCAGGAACTCTTTATCTCTCTACTCACACATGGAGTTCACAGTAGGCATCAATGCTTGACACATCAACAAACAAATGATCATGTTCTATTCTTCCTCTGGCCTTGGGTATAGAAACAGTACAACACTAAAAACAACTGTCACATGATTTCTCTCACATGGTCTACTACCATCACCCTGGCTGATTTTTTTTTTTTTTAACCTGGGATAAAAATCACTACAATTCATGTCATCTTTTCCAAACCAGGAACAGGACTCTTGTTTAGTTCCTGGTTCTCTTAACTACAACATCGCATCTTTTGCCTCCTTGGAATTTCTTTTTTCCCCTTACAACCTGTGGGTTGGAGGGAAGGTCACCTCTTCCCCTGCTCCTGGTTATTTGGCCATTAACAGGCTCACTTTCATCTCCTGGCTTTCATCACAGTTGTCCATCTGGTGTAGGTAGCTTGCCCACCAGCAGTACCACATTGTACACCATCAATGGTGGCTCCTAACTGGCTCAAGGTGCCCCCTACATTAGGCTTTCAGACACATCCTAAACCCCAAACACCAAGTCAAGTTCAAAAAGTTATCACCATTTGTATATTAGTTAGCAAACCACAGAAATATAAGTTTGGGGTTAGTAAAACAAGTACTGATCCCTTCTACCCACTTTCAATAAAGTTAATATATGTGTGTATATATATATGTGCATATATATATATGTGCATATATATATATAACTTTATTGCTATATAATAGTTTTATATATATAACTTTATTGCTCTGCTATAGATATATATCTATATATAGATATATATAAATGATTACTCTTCAGTGTGATTGTTTTTACCTCTTTTAGACATATGCGTATATTTTAAGCTATAAGTTTCACAAATAGTTTAAACATTTCTTCTCCTAAGCTAAGTAGATATTTACAGATGTATGTAAAGTGTCTAAAAGATTTGAACAGAAAGGGAAATTTTGGTAAAATTATATATGAGTTCAAAGTTATGCTAAAAATAAGATAAACTGGTTTTGAATTGCTAGTGATTGCAAGTGTATCTACTGGACACATTTTGAGCCCGTAACAGACACTGCAGAATTTTGGTCTTTTGACTGTGCAAGGTCTTAGAATACCCTTTTTTGAACAGTGAGTGGCCATAGAGTGGTGTTCTTTCTATTTTCTGGTCCCTATCTAGCACTAGCAGATCACCATCACAAAAACTCAAATTTGCTTCAAAATATAGGCATGGGGAAATCTAAGTGATGTCTATAGAGGCGCATTACCCTATTCTATTTTTGCATGCATGCAAAAATTTTTATAATAATTTTTTAAGGTAATTTGATCATATCACCTCTGCTTAAAAACTCGGTGCCAACTCTGGTGCTTAGTAAATGCAACCTAAACTCTTTCGTAAACTGCATGAGGCTTTTCCTGCCTCCCTCTCTTGTCTAAGGTGGAAACCACTACACCCTCTCTGCCTCCAAAACACAACAATTTTTCTCCCAGGCACTTCTAAAGCTTTGTGCATATATGTGTCTACCTTTTTATCTACCTTCACTCTCTCGAGGACCTTACTGATTTTTATATTCCCAGTGCTTAGCATGGTACATCAAAAATGCTTCACAAATGTACTGGTTAAAAAAGATGATAAATTGCCCCAACACATTTCCAGACTAACTCATGTCCTTTTCCATGTATTTTACCTACTGAACTTCTCCCCTTTCCTGAACATGCCATGCTCATTTACAGTTTAGATAATTTGCACATGGTTTTTTCTTTACCAAAAAGCCTTTCCCCGTCTTTATCTGGAAAACCTCTCCTTTAGGGCTTAGTGCAAATGTCACCTCCTTTGGGAAGCCCTCCTCTGTTCCTCATACAGTTAAGGGCTTCCTCCAACAATCTTGCAGTTTACGTTCCTGTTCTCACAGGGAAAGTCCAAACTCTTCAAAGGCAACATTGATCGTTGTTCCTCTTGGTGTCTACCCCTAAGCTAACAAGGCACTGCACATAAGAGCTGCTATTTTCACAAGCAAATGTAAAAGAATCAATCCACAGTTCAGCTGTTTAAGTACATGATACCTTAATCGAATTTTAAGAGTCCATCTTGAGTAGAATTTCTCCATTCTATACTCCTTCCTGGCATTCCGATAAACTCTTTCTTATCTTTCTTCCCTACTGTTTCTTCCACTCTGAGAAACAACTGGATCTCTACTTTTTTTAATTACTCATCTAACCAAAAATGCGTAGTCATTGTAAATGTAAGTACGTATGTGAGTCCTTTTACTGGAACACACTGGTCATGATTTCTTAAACTTTCAAGGAAAAAAAACAACTTTTGGCAACATGCGCAAAGTTGAAGAGGTTTTTTTTTTCCCTCAGTGTGACCCTTATCTCACTTGACTTACTGGAAATATATGTTTTAACTGTTAAATATAAAGAAGAATTGGGTGCTTTCATCTTGGACCCAGCCCAAGGAAGTTTAATTACAGAAGAAGCAAAGCAGCACAATACAGCAGGAGGAAAAAAACCAAGGCAAAATTGGACTTGGTGGTAATAATACAAATGATAATAATCACAGCTAATATTTCTCAAGCACTTTCTTTTGCCAGGCACCATGCTAAGTGCTTTGTACCAATCATCTCATTTAATCCTCACAATTCTATGCAGTAAATAATATCGTAATATCACAAAATCACCCAGCTAGCAAGTGCAAGAGTCATTATTTGAAAACTGGCAGCAAGGTTCCAGGATCCAGTTTTCTACTCCTGGTCCAGGATCCTGGACCAGGAGTAGAAACTGCTTCCCTCTTCAAAGACAGGTTCTGTTAGCAGCCCAGACACCAGATGGTGATTTGACCTTGGAGGACAGCTCACCTAATCTTTATCACCTTAATTTTCTCATCTGCAAAATGAGGGATGTGACCCATAGAAACTCAAAAGGCATTCCCTCCCAAATGGCAGTCTTGATGAAGGAGCCCTACAGTCAGTGCAACAGAAAAGTATCAGGACAAATGGTTATTCCACAATTTCACATTGGAGTCCACTAGGAAACATGTCAAATATTTCTTATCCCTAAAACAAAACCTGGAAATGTATCTAGCCAAGTCCATGGAATTGTTTGTATATAAATGTTAAAAACAATAGAAATCATATGTCAGAAAATGAAGACAACCACGATTCTGATCGATCACACATAAAAGACACTGAGTCATAGTTGTAATCAATAGGTCTGATTTCTAAATCTGTCATTTTATTACTTTTTAATTGTTACTATAAAATAAGACTGGGAGCCTTCTAAAAATTCCTAAAAATGTTTTATTTCTATTAAAATTACATCTTGACCTATAATTATCAATGATGTTATAATTCTAAAATAATTCCTATTAATAGACAAAATGAATTCAAATGAAAATAGAAAAACGTGTATGAAATTATATACAGAAATACCTTGCATTCTAGAATAGATTTCTCCCTAAATTTGACTTTTAACTATTTGTCAATTAAATCATATTCTCCTATTAACTTCTGATAGAAGTTCAGTGATGATTTAGCTATGTTTCTTGTAGCTGTACAATATCCATAACTTCTCATCTATTTAGCTACAAATTTCTCTCCCTCTTTTCTTACCAAAGTCAGCCTCCCTGCCAAGGAGGATAGACGGGAAAAAAAATTAAATGTACCAGGAAATTCTGCAATTCCTTCCAATCCTTTACCATAATAAACCTAGCCTATCAAGATTGCACATGTATACATCACACACACGCCCTCATAGATATGAACACACACCAGAACACTTAATTTTCTACATTCAGTGTAGGTGGCAAAGATAAATGCTATTGCAAAAAATCAACTTGGTTGTACAGAAGAAAGTGCTTGGTTTTAAAGTCAAATAGTTGAGGATTTGAGTCTTTGTTTTACCCTGTATTTGCCCTGTAGCCTTTCTATATAAGCTAGTTTCCTCACCTGAAAATAGCTTCAGTATTGAACCAAAATAGCAAAGATGGAAGGAAGCGCAAACTGTCTTTAGCCATTAATCACAAATTGTAGCCTACAGTTGGTTTTTTTTTTAAATAGAGAATTACTTAAAGTAAGGTTAGCGAAACACCTTTAATACTAGTTAGTAGATACCAGGAACTGTTTTGTTTTGTTTTTCAAATACTCTTGAGTAAAAAGGTAATTATAACTGCAAAAATGTAATGTCACCTTATATATACTGTTCAATAGTCAGGAATATTTTATCTTTTAAAGTTTATTCTTTAGTTACAGATCGCATTTAAACTGAAAGTTATTAAAATGTGCATTAAATATGTTTAAATTAACTATTTTGTATACAAAGAAATTAAATGTGAAAGAAACTGAACGACCAGTACCTTTGTAAAATTTTATCTGTGTAAAATTCTAGTAAGCGCTTTTCAGCTGAACTAGAATTTTCTGTGATTGCCACTAAGTGGCCTGCTCAGTGCTGAATGAGGAACCAGACACATTTATGGTACTGGACGCAATACAGTTGTGCCCCACCTTAAGAGCCATCTTCCTCTATAAAACCTTATCAAATAGGACATTGGGGAAATCTGTTTGCATCACTATAATCTTGACTGTACATTTCTTTTAAAATAGCTGGTGCTCCTGCATACAGAAAATATGACCCACATTGCAAATAGCTTCTAGAGAACTTATCTAGAAGAACATCCACTAATCACAAACTATCATGAAAGGTAAATCCTTGCCAAAAGTAAGATTTATTTGAACTTCCTTTTATTTTACAGCGGGCAGTGCTAGTCGAGTTCTGGCAGTAAAAGAGAAGAAGGGTTAAACTTCTGACCTCATTCCATTTCAATGATTAAATGAGTGCACCACACATTAGATTGGCAGGATTAGCAGCATAGTATTAGGCAAAAATTAGGCACTACAACATACATTCTGCCCTTCTTAAGAATCCTTTAGGATAAAATACTTTAATCATATCAGGTGATATGTGAGCATCTCTACATAGCTCCTTAGGACATTTTGAAGTGTTTGAGACTGTAGAGGCGATGCAGGTTTCAAGAAGAATTATGTGCTGTAGGTTAAAACACATATCTGCCTCCAACGACCAGTATATACCACATGTTTACCAATGATAGAGTTCGTAATCACATATGCCAACATACATCCTTGAGTATACCCTTCCTTACTGTAGCATTTAGAGATACTAATATAAATCAACTCCCAAGGTTATGGAAGCAGCCCAACTGGGCAGTAGTTCAGTCAACAGTAATTGACACTTAATAAGTATTGTAGCCTGCATCTCAAGCTCTTTTACATTATATGGGGGAAGGGCTGGCTTTGAATCATCCGATTAATCCATTTGTATTCCATCAGTCTCGGTATTACCACTGTATGTAGTAACCACAAGAATCAAACCACGTCCGTCAGCGTGTGTGCTTCTCAGAAACGAACACCCTCTCCCATACCTAACAGGAGCAGCTTCGGTGTGTTTTGTGGGGGCGCTTTCCTCCAATGTGTCCCAGTTTTCCTCTTGGATGCCTAGTCCTGTCCTGCAAGCCTCTCTTGCAGTTTAATCAAAGGAAACTATAATTACGCTAGCAGGACTCTAATTTTGAAAAGACATTAGCCAAGCCACAGCCGCTTCATTACTCTGCACTTCAGAAGCCGACCAAGAACGAGAGGGATCCTAGGCAATATTTGTTCTCCCAAAGGGAACACGCGAAACCTGCCTGGCTGATAGGAAAATCTGCCTGCCCAAGCAGGTGTGTGCGTCAAGCCAGGAGATGAACTTCAGGCTGGCCAGCAGCGCAGGCTTTCCCTGCAAAATCTGCTGCCTAAAACTTTTCCGCGACCTTCAGCGGCCCTTCGGAGCCCGTTCTGTGAGCCGCTCCGGAACCGCCCCGAGGCTCTAGCGAAGGTACCGTCACCCAAGCGCGTCCACATCTGCAGAGGCTTCTTTCTGCCTGGTCCGTGCTGGCGGTCCCTCGCGCTTGGCTCCTTCTATCCACCGTCGCTGGCGGCCCCGCACCCTCCACCGCCCCACTTGAGGTCGAATTTGGAGGAGCCCCCTGCCTCGAACACGCCCAGGCTCACCTGGAAGACGCCGCTGTACACCCCCTGCCCCATCCCCCCACATTGTGGCCACGAGGCAACGTTCCAAAAGGGACCCGCAGCGGCACTCCAAAAGCCACAGCCATGTTTCACTCTCGACAGACATCATTCAACAACTCCACAAGTCCCCAGGGCGCTGGGCGCCTTCGCTGAGGCCAAACCAGCCCTCTAAAGTGAACCCACCCGAAGGAATCCCCCGCCTTTAACGCAACCCGGCAAGCCCGGTATCCTATCATAATGCAAGGACGCGGGAGAGGTTCAGAAGCCCACGGAAGGAAAACGCAGGTGTGAGGTCTTTTTAGAAAGCAAATCACGCTGCTGCCGACACATCCCCTACAATCCCACCTTCCCGAAGGAAATCTCAGGGCGGCTTCTTGCCCTGCCTCAAAACCCTCACGGGGGGAAGCACATTCATCCTGGGACGGGCACGGCCGGGAGCCGGCTTGGCTCCGGCGGCAGCTGCAAAGCGCGGGGCGGGCGGAGGTCCCCGCAGTTCACCAGGCAGCCGACGCCGGCGCTTCCTCCAAACTGGGAACAGGCAGGGCCGCCTCCCCGCCTCCCGCGCTCGCGGCCACCGCCCCGACGGGCCCCGGCACTCACCGTCCCGGGCGTCCTCCCCCCGACTGCAGTTGCTGCAAATGTGCTTGATCTCCTTGCCTAGTTGACAGTGGATCACGAAGGACACGTTGTTGTTGTTGTTGGGGGCGGGCTCCTCCGGGGGCTTCATCCTCAGCAAATAAAAAGCTTTCTTTTGGGGTTTCTGGGCGCTCGCGCCTGGCGCCGCGCCCTCCCTGCAGCGCGGCGAGCGGAGCGCAAACCTCCCCGGCC
>NW_007253858.1:312604-319876 GCF_000164805.1 Carlito syrichta | reverse complement strand
CTGAGGATTGCTCTGGCTATCTTGGTGTTGTGTTTCCATATGAATTCCTGTGTTGTTTTTTCAGGTCTGAGAAGAATGTTGCTGGTAATTTGATGGGTATTGCATTGAATTTGTAGATTGCGTTAGGTAAGATGGACATAGTCACAATGTGATTCTTCCAATCCATGAGCATGGGATATTTTTCCACATGTTTGTACCATGGCTGAGTTCTGGGATCCGCGAGCTGCTACCCGCGCCCCTCCATCTCGCCAGCATGCCCCCGCGACGCGCGCACCGTCGCTCTACTCCAGCGCCGCCGCGGCGGGGCGGGTCGGGGGAAGGCGCGGAAAGGGTCTCGACCTCGCCGACCTCTGCCCGAGCCAATCCGAATCCCGAGGTCGGAGGAGGGTGTGCGGGAGGCGCTCCAAGGTCCCACCTGAGACGCTCCACTCCCGCCGCTCTCGGGGTCTCACGTGCACATGCTCCCTGGCGGCCCCGCCCCTCCGTAAATCTCAGCACCGGCAATCTGGAGCCTGCTGGTTTTGCAGCCACCTTCACTCTCAAGAGCTTCGGAGCAGAACGCCAGCCTCCCCCTCTCCCCCGCCCCCTTCTTCAAGTCTCAAGTTGCCAAGTGAAAGCAAAATATACTACATAGAAGGCACTGCGCTGGAGCCCTCGGAGTGGATGCGCCTCTCTAGGGCCTCAACAAATATTACCTTTCTCTGGGGCGTCCAAGCATAGCCCCTGACTGTCACTGGGGCAGGAAGCTTGTAGCAGTAGGTTGATGTTTTCGCCCCCAATACCAATTCCCCAACCCAAAGGGGACCAGGGTCATTATCTATACTCAGAAACGACTTGCAGCATTGGGATCTCAGCTAATTTGGCCAAATATTCTCTAGCTGTTTTAGCACAGTGACTAAGGCTTAGCAAAGCAAGTGACATCTACCAAGATTTCCAAAGACGGTCTCATTAATAATAACAGTGCAAATTAATGGCTCGTTAATAAGAACAGTTACAAATGATTAAACCTTGATTTGTTCTGCATGTGTGTTTTTTGTAAAATCACACTATGTCTAATAAACCACCAGTTCACACAACAATCCTAAGACTCGGGTATTTTGAGTCCTACATCACCTTTTAGAGAACTAATGCTTAGACAGACCCCATATCACAATTGCTTTGTGAATGTTTATCTTAAAAACAGGGACTCTGGTACTCTGTTTTAGTAGGTCAGTGTAGGTTCCAGAATCTGTACCTTTAACAGACTCCTCAGGTGATTTTGATGCAAAGCATAAATGGAGAAACAGGTGTTTACAGGCAAGTATGGCTGCCTTCCAGTCCATGTTCTTTCCACCACGCCCCATTCCCTCTGAGTCACACCCTTATCCTCTTTTCCAACCTACCAGAATAGTGTCATTTAAAGAATGCCCTGTCACCACCAGTTGTTTCCAGGAACTCCCCCAAAGGTAATTTTACAATTCCTTGTGACTGCCACTTCTACAAAAGGCAGGTCATCACTAGTCTCTTCTCCAGCTGGGCAAATTCTACATGTACAACTCACCTCACAGGTAAAAGGGTCAGTTACCCACTGGGGATATGAAATTATTGCATTACAATATGCTTCTGATCACTCCAATTCTACTGCTCTAGCATTTATACTTCTCATCTGTAACATGTTCTGTCCAAATCAGCATAAGAGCTTCATTTTCATTCTGTAGTAAGAAAATCAGGTGTCCAGCTGCCATCACCTGCCCTACAGGGAGATGGAAGTGGAATACAGAACTCCTTAATTAGATTACAACCCCTCCTGGTGCCCACCAAGGCCTTCAGCAACACCCGCTTCCCCCACCTGAATCGCCAGCCAGACCAACCATAGGTGAATCACATATATCTGCTCATGTCAGATTCATGTCACTCTGTCCCTGGCTAAATATAAGTCACATCTTAGAGATGACAAAGGATTGGTTTGTTACATTGGTTGAGTGCATGAGGGGATTTGTTGCACTGTGTTATAGGCAAAAATTTGTTATCCTCTTTTGCTAATCCTCAGGCCCCTCCCCAAACTATCATCTCTTAACTCTTTTCTGAAAAGAGGAGAGAAGGTTGTGTACTTATCAGCATTTGACATCTTTTCTTAATTTTTTAAAAAAATTGCGTGCCTTTTCCACCTTACTCTCTGCCCCACAGGTCAGAACAGTAGACCTGCAGAAACCCATCTGGCCTTATTGAAGCAACTAAGCCCAAAGCAATCTTTTATTCATTTGCCAAATTCTAAACCAGACCTAAGGGCTCTGTGTGTTTCTATCTTAATTGGCCAAGTGGCATTGTAATTGTAGCACATAGAACACTGACACAGCCGCCAGCTTAGGCTCAAATATTAAAGGATGTGCCCTGTAGTACATTCAGTTAAGTACTTAACTTTATTCAAGTTAAGAATATAAAAGGCACAGAGGCCAAGCAAGTTGGCTCAAACCTATAATCCCAGCATTTTGGGAGGTTGAGGCAAGAGAACTGCTTGAGCCTGAGAGTTTAAGACCAGCTTGGGCAACATAATGAGGCCTCGTCTCTACAAAAAAATATAAACAATTAACCAGGTATGGTGGCACACATCTGTAGACCCAGCTACTCAGGAGGCGGAGGCAGAAGGATCACCTGAGCTCAGGAGGTCAAGACTATGGTGAGCTATGATCATGCCACTGCATATACTATAGCTTGGGCCATAGAGTGAGACACTAACTCAAAGGATAAAAATAAAAGGCATAAAGATTGCCTGGGAAAACCACTTCTCTTGTTTGGCGATCTATCTTCCTAAACTGTCCTGAGTTTGCAGCCTCCAGTGATGCTGTCCAATATAATATGCACTAGCAACATGTGACTGTTTACATTTAAATTAATTAAAACTCAATATAATTCAAACTGAGTTCCTCAATTGCACTAGCCACAATTCAAGTGCTCAATGGCCATATGTGGTTAGTGGCTACTGCATTGGATAGGGCAGATTATAGAACATTCCACCATCATTCAAAGTTAGATTAGCCCATGCAGTTACAAAAAGATGTATAAATTTTAGTGTCTCGGGCTGCTTTCAGGAATGATTTACCTGAAGCTTCAGAAGCCGAGAAGTGCCATCTTCTATTATTACAACAGAAGGTGGGTGAAGAAGGGTTCAGGATGGAATATATGCTAGTTCTGGCAGCACTTGGAAGCTGGTGGCTGTATCTTACAGCTTTCCTGCACCACCTTGCCTTGGTAAGCAGCAGGGCTGAAGTGCACATGTATCCAATATCTCTTGACCGTGCTCTGCAGTACCCTTGGTGAAGTCTTCTCCTGGGGCCCATTATTATCATGTCCTTATAGCTCTAGATGGCAAGAGATGTCTTTCACAGAGTCTGTGTTTATCTCATCCTGTTAGACAAATGTATGTTTAACTATGATGCCATAAGGATCAATTGCTTCAGTTGCTAATCATCTCTCTGCATTAATGATGTAAGGAAATGGTCATCCTACAGCATTCTGGGAAAAAAATTGTGTGTTTTTTTTTTTTTTTTTTACTTTTGAAAGGAAGGAGAGACAATATTGAGGGCAAGGACAATTCCAAGCAACCACCTATAATAGGGGTTCCTACTGTTACGACAGAAGTGGGGGTGAAGAAGGGCCCAGGACGGAATATACCTTAGTAATGTCAGCAGTTTCAAAGCTGGTGGCTATATCTGACAGCTTTCCTGCACCTAATATACAAGGTTTAATGTAACTTTGAATGATGGTAGAATGTTCTATAATCTTCCCTGTCCAATGCAGTAGCCACTAACCACAAGTGACTATTGAATCATTTGAATTGTGACTAGTGCAATTGAGGAACTCAATTTGAATTATATTGAATTTTTCTTAATTTAAATGTAAACATATGAGGCTTATGTCACTTGCATTGAATTTTCACCCAGATGATCTAAGTGGAGCCCATGTGATTGCTCTCAGTGTCACTTAGCTGCATGACAATCTCCTGCCCATCCCCTCTTTAGGACACACAACTTGAAGATCCTCTCCTTGCAACTGGTTTGGTGCCCTGAGACCTCCCTACTCAAAATGTGATCCCAGGGACCACCAGATCCCAGTTACATAGGAGCTTGTCAGAAATGCAGCATTCAGACTTAATAGATAACTACAGAACACTCTACCCAACAACCACAGAATATACATTCTACTCATCACCACATGGAATGTACTCCAAGATCCATCATAGCCTCGACCATAAATCAAGTATAAACAAATTTTATAAGATCGAAATACTGCCATGCATCTTCTTAGACCACCGTGGAAAAAAAATAAATATCAACACCAACACAATTTCCCCCAAATCCACAAAGACATGGACATTAAACAGCATGATGCTAAAAACTCCTGGGTCAATACAGAAATCAAAACAGCAATTAAAAGATTCCTGGAAACAGATGAAAATGAAGAATCATCTTACCAAAACCTCTGGGATGCCATGAAAATAGTTTTAAGAGGAGAATTTATATCTCTACGAACACACATCAAGAAAATGGAAAGATCACATGTTAACAGTCTAGCAGATCACCTAAGGAAGTTGGAAAGGCAAGACCACCAAAACCCTAACTTTAGCAGAAGAACCCAGATCATCAAAATAAAAGCCCAAATATGGGACATAGAAGACAAAAATATCATAGAAAAAAATTAACAAAGTAAAAAACTGGTTCTTTGAAAGGACAAACAAGATTGAGGGACCCCTTAGTCAGAATGACCAAAAAAGAGAGGAAAAGCTCAAATAAACACCAATAACAGAAATGCAAAAGATCCAATCATAGCTGACCCTGAAGAAATACAAAAGATTATCAGCGATTACTATGCACACCTGTATGGAAATAAACTCTATAACCTAAATGAAATAAATGAAATTGAAGATTTTCTGATATCACACAACCTCCAAGGTTGAAACAAGAAGACAGTGAAGCACTAAGTAGACCAATAACAACCCAGGTAATTGGCTCATCATAAGAAAACTACATACATACACACACACACACACACACACACACACACACACACACACACACACACAAAAGCCCTGGACCAGACAGCTTCCCAGTGGAATTCTACAAAACATACAAAACATACAAGGAGGAGCTGATACCAATTCTATTGAAAGTATTCCAGGAAATTCAGAAAGACAGACCTTTCCTCAGATCATTTTACAAAGGTAACATCACACTGGGTAACATCCAAACCGGGTAAAGATCCGAGAAAAAAAAGAGAACTACAGGCCAATATCTCTATGAACATAGATGCAAAAATCCTCAACAAGATTCTAGCAAATCAGATCCAACAACACATTTCAAAAATCATCCACCATGACCAAGTAGGCTTCATTGCTGGGATGCAGGGCTGGTTCAACATCTGCGAGACCATAATTGTAATTAAATCAAAAGATGTAAAAACAAGAACCATATGATTATTTCATTAGATGCAGAAAACCTTTTAATAAAATTCAGTGTCCTTTCTTGATAAAAACCCTTGAACACTTTGGTATAGAAACAACATACCACAAAATAGTAAGCACCATCTACAATAAACCCACAGCCAGCATATTGCTAAACGTACAGAAACTGGAAACATTTCCTTTGAAAACTGGAAAACAGACACGGCTTCTCACTCTCATCCCTCCTAGACAAGAGAAGGAAATCAGGGGTATCCAAACAGGAAAAGAGGAAGTTAAGTTATCCCTCTTTGCTGACGATATGATCCTACACCATGAAAATCCAAGAGAATCTGTCAAAAACCTCCGTGTACTGATAAAGGACTTTGGTAAAGTCTCAAGGCACAAAATAAATGTGCAAAAGACAGCCACGTTATTATACACCAATAACAAATAGGTAGAGAACCATATAAAAAGCACAATCTCATTCACCATAGCCACACACAAAGAAATGAAATAGCTTGGCATCTTCCTAACCAGAGAAGTGAAAAACCTTTACAATGAAAACTACAAAACACTGCTCAAAGAAATCCAAGAAGACACAAACAAATGGAAAAATATTCCATGGGATGGAAGAACCAGCACTGTCAAGATGTTGATCCTACCCACGGCAATCTACAGATTCAACACATTACCCATTAAATTACCAACATCATTCTTCTCAGACCTGGAAACGACAATACAGAAACTCATGTGGAAACATAAAAGACCATGAATAGCCAAAACAATCCTTAGCAAAAGAAGCAAAGTGGGAAGTATCACATTTCCAGACTTTAAACTTTATTATAAGGTTACAATAATCAAAACAGCTTGGTACTGGTACAAGAACAGGCATGTAGACCAATGGAACAGGATAGAGATTCTGGAAGCAAAACCTCAACTTCCCAGCCAGCTCATCTTTGAAAAAGCAACCAACAACCACCTCTGGGGAGAGGTGCTGGGAAAACTGACTGGCCACATGCAGACGATTTAAACAGGGCCCCTACCTATCACCATACACAAAAACCAACTCTAAATGCATCAAAGACTTAAACATAAAACCTCAAACTATAAGAATCTTAGAAAATGCAGGAGACATCCTTATGGAAATCAGAGTAGGCAACCAACTCTTGATCAAAACCCCAGATGCTCATGCCATAATAGATAAGACAGACAAGTGGGACCTCATTAAACTGAAAGACTTCTGCAAAGCAAAAGAAAACATCAAGAGAGTGGGAGATAGCCCACAGAATGGGAAAAAATATTTGCCAATTGTATATCTGACAAAGTCGTAACATCCATGATCTACAAGAAACTCAAACATGCTGAAAGGAAAAAAAATAAACAACCCCATTAAAAAGTGGGCAAAATTTGTATACCTAACCCTGAATTGTGCCCCACAACTTTAAAATAAATAAATAAATAAATAAATAAGCAAAAGACATGAATAGACATTTCTCAAAAGAAGATATACAGGCAGCCAGCAGACACATAAAGTGCTCAGCCTCACTAATCATCAGAGAAATACAAATCAAAACCACACGAAGATACCACCTAATCCCAGTAAGAATGGCCATCATTAATAAAACAAACAGCCGGGCTTGGTGGCTCAGCCTGTAATCCCACGCCTTTGGGAGGATGAGGTGAGTGGATTGCCTGAGCCCGCGGGTTCGAGACCCGCCTGGGCAACTTGGCGAGACTTCATCTCTACAATACATCAAAAAATCAGCCGGGCGTGGTAGCGCATGCCTGTAATTCCGGCTGCTTGGAAGGCTGAGCCAGAAGGATCGCTGGAGCCCAGCAAGTCGAGGCTGCGATGG
>NW_007253858.1:269368-312584 GCF_000164805.1 Carlito syrichta | reverse complement strand
AGGAGCGGCCACTGCACTCCAGTCTGGGCAACAGAGTGAGACTCCGACTCAAAAAATAAAAAATAAAACAAACAACAACAGATCTGGCGAGGATGTGAAGAAAAGGGAATGCTTCTACACTACTGGCGGGAATGCAAACTAGTTCAACCTCTATGGAAAACAGTGTGGCGATTTCTGAAAGAACTAGAAATTGACTTTCCATGTGACCCAGCAATCCCCCTACTGAGAATATACCCGGAGGAACTCAAATCATTCTACAAAAAAAAAAGATACCTGCACACACATGTTTATTGCAGCACTATTCACAACAGCAAAAACTTGGAACCAACCATGCTACCCATCAAAACTAGATTGGATAAAAAATGTGGTACATATACACAATGGAATATTACATAGCCATAAATAAGGACAAATATATGGACTTCACAGCAATTTGGGTGGATTTAGAGTTAATCATACTCAGTGCTCTAATGCAGAAACAAAGAACTGAGTACCACATGTTCTCACTCATAAGAGGACCCTGAACATTTACCACAGTACTGTAAGAAAGGGATTGGCAGTAGTGAGATACTGCTGGGGATGGGGAACACATCACATCAATAAGACACCTGATCTTAAACCAGGCAAAGTGTCCACTGTTATACTTAATCCTGTATGATGTCCACTTGTACACTTAATCCTGAATTGTACCCCACATCTTTAAAAAAAAAAGTACTTAGATTAAAAAATCACTATACATATTTGATGCAAGAAAAAATTTGTTTAAATCTTTTTTTCTCCTCAGTATTTTTTCTTTGATTTAAACTCAAGCTATTCATTCCATTTTCCTCCTGCTCCTGTGTCTCCTTTCTTGTTCCTATCCTCCCTGCAGTGGGTTGGATGGTACTAACCCCTCGCCCAAAGAGACATCCATGTCAAATCCTTGGAACACGTAAATGTGACCTTATTTGGAAAAAGGTTCTTTGCAGACATAATTAAGTTAAAGATCCTGAGATGAAGGGATCATCCTAGATTATCTGGTGGGTCCTAAATGCAATGACAAGCCTTCTTATAACAGATGCAGAGGGGAGATACACATAGACAGAAGAGGAGAGGACAATGTGAAGATTGTCTTGGAGATTGGAGTGGTGCTGCTGCCACAAGGAATGCCAAAAGTCACCAGATGCTGGAGGAAGGCAAGGAGCAGAATCTCCCCTAAATCCTCTGGAGATTTTGGCCCACCTTGAACTTGAACCTCTTGTCTACAGAACTGTAAGAGGAAAAATACCTGTTGTTTTCAGCCACCAACTTTGCGATAATTTGTTACAGCATCTCGAGAAAACTAGTGTACTCCCTAAAAATTAACAATATGTTATATTCCTAATATAAGAATAGCATCTATTTTTTCCAGGTTTGATCTAAATGTGCAGTATGTTAAAAACCAGAACTGCTAACTAATCTACAAAGTACAATTGAGAACAAGGTTAAAAATTATTTCCAAATGGTTTGTGAACACAATGGTGTCACACTGCTGCTACTTGTGTGTGTGTTCTGGGGTTCTGGTTTTTTCTTTTTCTTTTTCTGCAGATGCTGGAATGAGAGTATGGAGTGGAATAGAAGTAGACTGTCATTAAGAGTGGATATAACTTCCAGGCTGTCTCATATTTGATATAATGCATTTATATTCTGTGCAAGGAGATGTGATCAGAGCTTGCTGTGAGAGCTAGTGAAAATTCTCTAGGCAATTCAGCGATGTATGAGGAGAGTTCATATTCAGCACCTGTGTGCTGGTCCAGCTGTGTAGATTGTTTATGGATGGCATCTGTTTTAATAGGTTGAATATCCTTTTGACTCTTGCAAGACTAATGATTAAGTATTTTGAATGTCACTCCTGCACATAAAGATAGGAAGGCAGCCATATGATTGGCAAGCTCTTACTGCCCCACAAGTAGGTCTTTCTACAACAGTGTTTCTCTTTAGATTGTTTAGGAGACTACAGCAAAAGTTCTTTTAGCCTTAGCTTCTTCCTTATCATCTCTTAATCCAACCCAGCAGGTTTTTAGTATAAGATCCAGAGACAAGTCAGTGGACAGGAGGTTTGGAGAAGCAATTTCATATCTCTGTTTTAAAATGTGAGTTCTTAAAAATACGGTTGCAACATCTAAATGTGTGAGCAATTTTTTTTGTGTGTGCTTTTTAGGGTTTTTGTTTCTTTGTTTTTGCTAAGGGCTTTTTCCCTCTAAAACTTTGAATAGAAAGCAGTTTTACTTCAAGGATTGTGGTAACTATGCTTACTAAGGATTGCTCTATGAAAATTATTCTGGAAACACGAGCAGATAACAGCATGATGAGAAGGAGGAGATTGGAATCATTTAGATATAACAGGAGAAGAAAGAAGTGATTGAAGGAGAACCATCAGGAATATGATTCCTATAGTTTGTTGATTGCAGCATTATTTTGGAAGGCTTCTTTCTCTTTCTGCATCACCATCAATAAGAAGAGAACTCGAGTAGTTTAGCTCTTAAATTCAAAAGAAAAAAAGGCTCTTCTCCATAACAGGCCATGTTGTCAGAGTGAATATCATTGTTGCGACCATGACAGAAAGAAGATCAAGTTTGGTGAAAATTTTTCTGCAAGGTCTTATAACATCAAGTATGTTTAAAGTCTGTATTGCTAATAGCCAAGGAAGACTCTCATTCTAAGTTTAAAAATTTGAGATCAGGTATTGCTGCTTGTGTCTAGGGAAAAACAGGGGCTAGATTAAATAAAGGTTAAGAATTTTCAAAGATTAGTGAGAATTCAAGTTGTTCTACAATACTTAGTTTCTTTACATTTTGCTCCAAACTATAAATCCCAATTTAAATGAGATTTCTAGGCTTATAAACATAGCCTATATTTTCTTTTTAGAAGCAGGCTTCTGTTGAAAGATTTAGACACGTTCAGGTATTTATCTTATAGACATAAAATCACCAGAACATAAAGGTGTTGGTAAGTGTGTTTATATTGCAATAAAATAAAATAGTTAGGAAATCTACCAATAAAGAAATGACTGCATACATTTTGGCATATTTATAGCACAATGCCACTAAAAATAATGAGTTAGGACCTAAACAAGTTTAACCGAATTTCCACAATATATTGTTAAATGAGAAAATTAAAGTTCAGAGAACTGACTATAACATGATCTCATTTTTGTGAAACAGATATTGTAGACATTAATATCCCTCTCCAAATAGTTCTGATTTACTGTCTTCCTGTACATAGTAGGATTGCAGTTTACACAATCAGATTATGGGTGGGCAGAACCAGGTTAGCTGTTCTGACCAATAAGTGAAAGCTGAAGTTCAAGACAGCACTGTTGCTTCCCTTTGGGTTTAGAATGAGGCAGTGAGGAGCCCTAACTACCTGCTGTCCCACAATGGACACGTGGTATGAAGAATGAGCTTGTATTGTTTCAAGCTACTGATATTTTGGAGTTGTTTTTACCACGTCATAATCTAGCCTATCACAATGAATACAACAATGACAAACAAGTGTGTGTATTATATACCACCTTATTTAATGTGAGGTGCCTATATATCACCTCACCTCATTTAATCTTCATACTAACACCATTAGATGGAAGTAGTATTTCCACTTTATACCTCAGGAAACAGAAGCTCAGTGAGATTAAATGAACGTCCCAGGTTACACAATTAACATTTTGCCAAGTAGAAACATGAGCCAAAATATGTTTTACAACAAAGCACCCCTTTCCTTCTCCAAACATCCTACTGACATTCAGAAAGCTGATAGGTAGTTTTTCTTCAGAGGACTCTCAGCACTATTTTAGGACAGAGCATATGGCATCACAAAATACAACCAAGAAAGGTTATCAGACTACAGGCACAGGACACAGAAACCTTGGCTGCCATGCAGAGCATAGCTGTTGGTGGTAAAGAGAACAGGGATAAAAATAGAATGCATAGGTTCTTATCTATCATCTATATTGGCAGATTCCTGCCCTTTTAATCTTTAAAACAGACTGCAGCTGTATACTGGCTGATGTGATCCTTTTAGGGCTGGGATTGTATCTCCAGTGTGTGGTGAGCCTCTCAGGGCTCTTTAACAAAAGCTCACCATTAGCTAATGATAATTGGCCCTTAGGACAAAATTCCAATTGTTTGTACCAAGCAGGTGCAGAAACAAGGTAATAGGATAATGTAACATTGGCAAGAAATGGAGATTGGCCCTTTTTCCAAGTGTGAGAACTTTAGTCCTACATAAAATATAATTGTGTGTGTGGGCAGTTGTGGGTAGCCAGCTCTGGGGAGATTTTAAGTGGATATCGCGGGTATATTAAAGTGTGACATGCAAATGATTTCTTCCACGGAAAATAAGATGATCTAATTCACCGAGGAAAACTTCAGAATATGCCCTAAGACTTGTGAAGTGAATGATCAAAGAAGCATCTCTACTTCTAAGAAGACAGGTTGCATCTTCTTCCAAGCACTCCAGGATCCTGTGATCCCTGAGCTTCCAAAACAATTTTGTACAGTAGAGAAGCCATGCTGAAGAGCAATGACATTATTTTTATACATTATATTTCAATAGACCTTTTTCTCTGTGATATGTATTATATCACATAAATTAGTCTATCAATTTGTAGTCATCTTACATCTAAAAGAAATAATGTCTACAGAAATGAAAGGGTAAATAAAAAAGCTAAGAGGAATTTAAAGAGAGATCATATTATCATTGGTCACAGAGCACAAGGGTGGGTTTGGTAGATGCTGGACATCGCTAGAAGTGGGATGGAGGGGGCAGTGAAGGAAGGGGCATGCACTTGGCATGCACTATCAGAAGAGAGAGGGTCAGCTGGAAGCCCAAACTTCACCTGCATGCAACTTACTTATGTAGTAAATTCTCACTTGTAACCCACAACTAACTAGAGATTATATTAAAGTGTGTTACTGGAATTTAAGGGTAGAAGAGCAATACATATATGTTCTATATACACATGTATATATGTATAGAGAGATACATACTCTAAAAACCCATTCAGGTTCACAATGATAAGTTTTCAGAGCAAGACAGATTATTAGGAGGAAGTACGGAAAGGACGTATCATTTGGTGAGCTTCCAGTGTGTTTGAGAAACTCTGCTAGGCTTTGTATTCATAAGTATATTGAAAATATTCATTTATAAAATACATGTAAATAATAACAAATATATAATAAAGTGGAATGCCATATACTATTGTATATTTTACATAGATTTTATAGCTTTAGCTATTTTGTCATTTAATTCTCGCAGCGGTTCCAAAGTTTGAGGTGCTCTGTCCCCCACCTGACAGGGAAGAAGTTGAACAAACTGTATTGTGTAGATGTGGCAAAGCCCAGATCTGAAATGATCCATAACCTGAACCTGAGGTTCAAAAGTTAAAGTCTTCAGACATACCTCAGGGCATTACTGTGTATGACTTAAAAGCATCACTCCTCAAGCTTTCCTGCTAGTGCATTCATGTGTCCATAGAATGCATATTCACGTGTGTGTCTATTAGGATTTGGTAACTTTTTTTGGAACAGTGCATGTTGTTAATAATCTGTGAACTGTTTAGAACATTTTTATATACAGTTTGGTGATTATTACCCATCATTAAATACATTTAGAATAGACTCTCAAGAAAGGCATTGGCAAGACTAAATTTGGTTTTTGACAGTCGTGATCGCCCAGTAGCTGGCATCGCTCTGATCTTACATATATTCTCCAACAGAGAAAGGGTTTGGCCTTTGTTCATGGTGCTCTTAAGCGAGAGGGTAATCCAGGAGACACACAATAATCGCAGGAAATACTTTCTGCTTAATTTTTTCCTCAGGTTTATTTAACAAGTAAATAATGAGAGATGTGGATATTTCTACACGGAGTATTGAAATAAAAAGAGAGCTGCACTATTTTTCTGTAATAAATACTTATAACTGCAAACCCCAAGAAAATGGACTTGTACATGGTGGTATTCTGTAGTGTGTAGTGGCATTTTGCCAGGTCATAAAAGAAACTGGATAGCTGAGCTAATATAGCAGGCATTTTTGCCTTTATCTGAGACACTATATTGTTTACTAAAAGAGATAGACATGTGCAGCTGTGTTCTCCAAAATGACCTTAGCTCAAACTGTATAAAAAGGGGAGAAGAGGGGTAGCCCAGGAAGAAAAGTGTCCATGACCTACAAATGCATAGTTTCTTGATGCGTATAAAAAAAAAAGAGGGAAAAGATGGGTGGCTCAGGACAGAAAGAGTCCATTACCTACAAATGCATAGCTTAGTAACTGTATAAAAGCCAACTCAGGTTATCTAGGATTACAAAGACAAAAACTTTCAGCAGTAGGTTCACCCTCAAAGTGATCAATATATTCTTTGGTTGGTGATGAGGGCATTGGACTAATAGAAGATTGCTAAGGCCTTTCCAAAAATGCACTTCTTTGACTCTAATCAATAATAAATTGTAACTACTGGAAGAGTGCCTTGAGGCGGAAAGAAACATAACTGTGTTGGAAGAGGAAAATGACAATCTAGATTGAAGCGAGAGCTTGCAGTGGAGCATTGAACTTTTCTTTTTATATATATATATATATATATCAATATTTTTAATTTTGATATGTGGGGTACAGTTAAGGGTTAGGTATACAAATATGCTTCATTCAGGTACCCTTGTTGATAAGGGGTGTCTCCCCATCCCCAGACAGATATTGACTACCATTAATCCCACCTCCCTTCCCCTCCCCCCCATAGTTTCCCACCACTGTCAGTCCTTTTTTTATAGTGTATGATAGATGTTCAAGATTCACTGTATGAGTGAGAACATGTGATACTCAGATCTTTGTTTCTGTGAGAGGTCACTAAATATTATTGACTCTAGTTCCATTCAGGTTGCTATGAAATTCATGATTTTGTTCTTTTTTATGGCTGCGTAGTATTCCATCATATATATGTACCACTTTTTTTAATCCAGTCCTCGTTTGATGGACAGTATGGTTGATTTCAGGATCTTGCTATTGTGAACAATGCTGCAATAAACATACGTGTGCAGGTATCTTTTTTATAGAATGATTTGAGTTCTTCAGGTAAGACATCCAATCTTGACCTACAGCCAAGACAGCCTTAATCTTCCTCTATAGTTGCATCTTCCACCGACCTTGCATACCTTCTACCACTTCATGGTTGACTATTCCACATGGCTCACAGTTCCCCAACAATACCATGCCCTGTCATGGCTTCCCACGTGCTCTTTCTTCATCTCTCCCAGGAACCTCTTTCTTGTTCTTCATCAGTATGAAGAGTTTCCTGTTCAGTCTTTGGTGCCACCTTGGAATCTGATGCTAACTGAGCATTTACAGTAACATCCTTTACATATTTAAGTTTTTCTTTATGCAATATTTCAAAGATAAGAAAAAGATGGTGAATACATTTCCCACATGTGCATTATTTGTGTTTAATCATGTTAATATTGTATCCTGGTTGTTTCAGTGCTTTAAAAAGAACTTAAAGAAATAAAAATTACAAATACAGCCAAAGACCACCCGTCCTCCCTTTTCCTATCCCATTTCCTGGAGGCAACTACTATTATGAAGCTGATGTTTATTGTACTTTTGCCATATATGTATACATTTACAAGCATTACATAAGATATTGCTTTCTGAGTTTCAAATGTACATAAGTGGTATCACATTTTAAGAATCAGTTTGTGCCGGACATAGTGACTCATGCCTGTAATCCCAGCACTTTGGGAGGCGGAGGTGAGAGGATTTTTGAGCCCACAGTTTGAGACCAGCCTGGACAACATGATGAGACCTCATCTCTACAATAAATAAAAAAATTAGCTGGGCATGGTGGTGCACACCTGTAGTTCCAGCTACTTGGAAGGCTGAAGCAGAAGGATTGCCTGGGCCCAGCAGGTTGAAGCTGCGGTGGCCATGAGCATGCCAATCTGCACTCCAGCATGGGTGACAGAGTGACACTCTGACTCAAAAAAAAAGAATCATTTTGTAACATTCTACCTTTAATACAGTATATTTTAAGATTATTATATGTTGGTTCATGTAGATCCAGTTCATTCATATTTCCTGATGCATTAGTATTCCAATATATGATTAAACCACATGTTTTTTTTTACAACCCTTAAAAAGGTTATTTAGTTGTCATGTAAATTTTTGATAATTACAAATAATTCTCCAGTGGGTGTACTGATAAATTATCTTTTGAACTCTTGTGCTGTGGTTCCTTTAGAGAATATAGAATATATTGGAATAGTTGTGTCACAGGATATACACAACATTAACTTAACTAGATATTGACAGAGAGTTCACAAAGTGCTTGTGACAATTACTATTTTATCAACAGGGTATAAAAGTTTCCCTTTCCACCTAATAATCACTTGGCAATACCAATATTTTAATTGGATTTCAATATGCTGGTTGATCTTGATTACCTGTTGGTATTCAGATTTCTCCATCTACAAGTTACTTGTTCATATTTTATCCATTTGTTTACTGAGTTTTCTTTTTCTCATTGATTTATAAAACTTTTCTTCTGATATAACAATTGTTTATGAGTTTTATTGGTATTACTAATCTTTCCCTCATAATCTTATCAGTTGTTTATGTTTTGTCCTCTTGGGACTTAAAAAATTATCTTCTATGATGATGTTATGTAGTCTTTACCTATATTCGCTTTTAAAAGTTTCAAAGCTTTGCTCTACATATTTATGTCATTAATCCCTCTGGAATTTGTTTTAAAATATGACATGAACTAGAAGGCCAATTATATTTTTATGAAAGGAGAGTCATTTTTTTCCCCCAGAGCTTCTTTTGTCATATACCAATCAATTGAGTTATATTGAGTTTTTAATGTATTTTCATATGTAAGTTCTGATGTTCTGCTGCACAGTAGGGTGACTATAGTTAAAAATAATATATTGCATATTTCAAAATAGCTAGAAGAGAGAATCTTGAATGGTACCACAACAAAGAAATGATAAATGCTTAAGATGTAAATATGCTAATTATCCTGAATTGCTCATCATATCATGTACAGATGTATCAAAACATCACATTATACTCCATAAATACGAATTATTATTATGTGTCAGCTAAAAATAAAATAAAACTTGAAAAAATAGCAAGCAAGAGATGCTGAATAAAGGATTATCCTGTCTCCCACATTCTAAAAAATAAAATAAATAAATAATTTAGTTTTGGTTTATAAGATTATAGTTAGGATTTTTGCATTTAATTTACTTTTGTAAATTAGATTGACCTATAAATTTTCTTTCTTATATGGTCCTTGTTCAGTTTTAAGATCAAGGATTGTATTACTTATTACTTTCCTCTTTTTTTTTTTTTTTTTGAGTCGGGATCTTACTCTGTTACCCAGGCTGGAATGCAGTGGCACAATCACAGCTTCCTGAGTAGCTGGAACTACAGACATGTATCAACACCATGCCCAGCTAATTTTTTATTTTCTTATAGAGACAAGGTCTTGCTATTTTGCCCAGACTGATCTTGAACTCCAAGCTGATCTCAAACTTCCACCTTGGTCTCCCAAAGTGCTGGCATTACAAATGTGAGCCACAGTGCCTGGCAAGTATTACTTTCATGAAAAGATCTGCGAAACAATTCTTCTGTTTCTATTTTCTTGAAAAGTTTGTATAACATAGAGATCACACATTTCATCTCTGGAGTACTTATATAACATAAGGGTAACCCTTATTAAATGTTTATTGCAACTCATCAGCAAAACCTTCTGGGTCTAGTTGATTTTTTGGTTGGCAGATTTTTTTAAATTGCAGATTCAATTACTTTTGTGACTGCAGTGATTACAGTTTTCTATTACTTCTTCAGTCAATATTGATAATTTACAGTTTAACTAGAAAATTCTTCATTTTATCTAAGTTTTCAAATTTACTTGCACAAAGTTGATCATAATATTTCTTTAAGATGTTTTAAAATTACCTGTTAACTTTGCCCCTCTACGTGCCCATTATATGAGGGGGGAACTGAGAGACTCGGAATTTATTTATTAAAAATTGTGTATTTATTCTTACATATTTAAATTCCAGTCACCTTCAAAGTACTCTCTGTTTGAGGCAATACTCCCATGGAGATGTTTTCCCACTGCTCAAAACGGGTTTTTGAACTTGTCCATTTTGATGCCTTTTAGTGCTTCTGCTGTTTTTTGTTTCACCTCTTCCTTGGTAAAATGTTTCCCTTTGAGGACTTTTGTTCATCCAGGGAAACAAACCAAAAACAAGTTGCTTGGGGTGAGATCAGGTGAATAGGGAGAGTGGAGCACGAGGGTCATGCCCTTTGGGTCAAAAACTGCTAAACACTCAGTGCAGTGTGGGCAGGTGCGTTGTCAGCGTGGAAGAACCAGTCACCTGTTTACCACCACTTGGAACGTTTCTTCTGCAAATTATGAAGCAACATTCTCAACACTTCCAGATAAAAACTTTGGTTGATCATTTGACCCAGAGGAACAAATTCCAAGTGTACTACAAGGGCCCTGCCCTCTGAAAGATAATTCTGGTTTTTTTGGGGTTCCCCTCATGTGCTTTGCTTTTAATATACCTTGCCAGAGATTTGCCTGTTTTGTTAATATTTTCAAAACATTATTTTTTTGTTTGTTTTTCTGAGTATTCTATTGTATCTTGGATTTTCTTTCCATCAAGTTCATTTCTCATTTCTATGTTTTCTTTCTTCAGTCTTTGTGTTAGCTCTGCTTTATCCTTTCTTGCTTCTTGGGTTGACTGTGTGGCTAATTAACTTTAAATATTAGTTATTTCCTAATATATGCATGTAAGACTGCAGATTTCCCTCTAAGCACTGCTTGCAAATCTCATATATTTTGTAAGTAGTTTTAGATTATTGCTTAGTTCTAAATATTTCATAATGATTTATGAATATCTAGATTTTTAACTCTGAACATATGTTTTTAGCAATATCTTAGTATGGCCATACAGCTTTATTGAATGCTAGAGGAATGCTTTGTATATTAATAGTTTAGAATTCATTGACTTTTTAATAATCTAACTTGTAACTCATTTTTAAATGGTCCGTATATTATTTCAAAAAAATGTAGTCTTCAGTAATTTAATGTGTTTATTAAAGAAAACATGTCAGTTGAGTTAAAATCTCTATATTTACTAAGTTGACTTATCTATCAGTTACCAAGAAAACTGTGTTTTAGAAAATGTCGATTTATAATTTTGGATTTGTCAGTTTTCCCTTGTCGTTCTGATTATTTGTGCATTTTATATTTGGAGGCTATCTTGCTAGATTTTTGTGTCTTCCTATGAAATGTTCTCTTTATCATTAATCATTTAGTATTAATGATTACCATCAATAACAATTTTCCTTATCTTTAATAATGTTGTTAGCTTTAGAATCTATTTTATTTGATTGTAATATTGGTTTGCTAGTTTTCTTTTGGTTAATATTTGCCTATTGTAACATTGGTGCATCATGTTTTGTCTCTGACTTTCAGCACAGAGGTTTAATCTAGTTACAGTTATTGTAACTCATTCGTTTCATATTACTTTGGTTTTCTATTTGTCTTTGCTCCTCTTGGTCTCTAACTAATAAGGTTTTCTTTATTCCTCTTTTCCCTTCCTCTAATTTGGCCATTATATATTTTGTTTCTGCTTGCTTTACAGTGTTCATTAAGACTTTAACATATTCTGTCTTGTGTGTCAGGCCAGTATGCCTTGAACAACCCCAGAATGCTCAAATCTGATCGCCCCTCTCTATTTTCATGTTATCGTGGGTTTGCTTTTAGTTCTGCTTTATTTGTAACTGCCCATTTTAAGGAGCATTCTATCACTGTTTAGTTTTACAAACATATTTATCAAGTTCACATCTACCTTGTGAATCTCTCTCTTTCTTTCTTGGTTTAATTTCCTTCTTTCTGAATAACAGATGATGTGTTCATTTAGTGAGAGTCTATGATTAGTAAACTCAGACATGAATCTTTATATTTTTTAGTTATTATTATTAAAGAATGCATGTTAGCAGCACAAAATTTTAAATAGTGCTAAAATAGTAGTCTCCTTTCCCTCATTTCCCTAGATATAGTAATTTTCAAACGTTTTTTCTTTCTGATCTGTTCTTTATGTATTTGCCTCCATGTTTCTAAATAGCATGCTTATAATACTCTCTCAATTCGTTTATTTATTAACTACATATTATGGTAAAAGAAGATTGAGTTCTCCTAAACTTTCCCACTTTACTTTTCCTCTTCCAGTTTTATATCACATTTTGTTAAATATTCTAAGGTATTTTGATCTTGTTAAAATGGTTCATTGGAATTCTATGATTACACTTGCTATTTTCAACAACTTTTCATTTTTCCTGCTGTTAATAATGGCTTTCCACAACTTCCAACAGTTTCTCAGTGTAACATCCCAGGCAGTCAAAGCTTTTGGATAGGGTGCCTGATTTGGGGGCTGTGCTTATGTGCCTAAATTCAAATACTTTTACATTTAACTTCTGTAAGGAGGAAAAAAAATCCCCAAAAACTCCATCTTCTGGGGGAGTGATAGAGAAGTTGCATTACCCATCCCCTGTTATTAGCTTCCATATCCCCTAATGTGTCATATTTTTCATCTCTTTATTTCTGAGGGCTTCATTCTGAGTGATTTTCTTTGATTTTCTGGTTCATCAATTCTTTCTTTGACTATGTCCACTTGGCTATTTAATCCAAACATTTAGTGGATTATATTTTTATTTTCTAGATGTTATATTTGTGTTTTTTTTTTTTAGTTTGTCTTTTTTTTTTTGCTGTTGTTATTTTTCATAGTGGCCTCTTTTTCACTATGACTTCTAATTATTCTTTATTTCTTTTCTTATTGTAAGCATAAGATATTAACTATTGATATTAACCTTTACATTTTTCTTTAGTTTTTAGTTCTTTATTTGTTGACTCGTTGAATGTGTTGACTTTCCTTATTGTGGTCTGTTTGGAATTGTTTCATTGTGAGCTAATGCTCATCAGGATGCTTATTCATTCCCAATAGAGTGATTTAAGAAATTTTGTCGTTTGTTTCTACCAATATCTCCGTAACCCCAATGGCCCACTGGGTGAGAAATATGTTCACTTTTATCCCCAGGGATTCTGAAGCTTCTTGTGAGAAACAAACTCACCCGTACAAAACCAAAGAATGGACATGGAGTCACGGAGTACAGCAGAAGTCAGACTTTAATGGCAGTCTTGCAAGATTAGATGTCTGGGAGGCAGGCACACCTGGGACAGCTACAGCAAGCAATTTATCCCCTAGCACACAAATTCCTCCCGTGGTTCCTCATTGGCTGAGTAGTATGGGTGTACAATTTCCCCAGATGTCACCCAAGTTCCATTTTTTCCCCTTATAAGGTTATCCCTGGTTCCCATCCCTGATTAAGTCTCAATTTTCTTGAGAATAGTGTGCTGTTTTCTCATTGGCCAATTTCCATCTCCTGGTGGTTTAGTATCCTGCCAAGAGTTGGTGGCTGAAGACGGCTACATCCTCCAGCCTGCTTAGATAGGCCATGAAAATGAACCATCAGGATGGCTTTCAGTCTCAATTTCTGCTGGGGACCTTCCTGCTTCTACTTAGATCCCCAGGGTTAAAGGCTTCTTTCTACTTTTCTGACTTTACAGGCAAAGTTTTTGTTTTGTTTTCTGCTCCTATTTCCAGGTTGATCTATAGGAAGATCCTTGAGGAGGTTTCCCTTAAGCAGGGTCTTAGTTGATTGCTTTAAGCAAATGCAAGACTACATCTCCTGTTCCTGAATTGGGAGTTTAAACTTCAGCCCTCAATGTCTAAGGTATATATCGAGGTCAGACACCCCATGGTAATGTCAGTTCAGTCCACTATGCTGCTGAAAATTCTTCTGATTATTTCTTTACATGTTTGCCTCCCCCAACTAGTCAATGAACATCTCAAAGGCAAGAACCAATTTATTATCCATCGTTTTTCTCTTCTCTATTCTCTCAGCTTCTAGCAAAGAACTTGCATATAGTAAATAGGAGCTTGGTTCATTTTTGGTAAATAAATGAATTTAGTTTAGTTGGGTTTGACATCTGCTAAGAAGTTTCCTACAACATGTCACTTGCAACATAATACAGAGTGTATCCAAAACACAAATAAGAGATGTGTCAGAGGATAAAGAGGACTAGGGACAGAGAGACACTTGGAGATGTCTGTGGTACCTGCTTATTCTGACCTGTCTTCAACTAGTTTTCTTTGTCACTATTTGAAACATTGATTAAATTAAATAATTAAAATGATATTAAGATCCAGGAATAGCACTCAGATGTTAAATTTAGCTTTTGGCTACCTAGTTATGCAGTGCACTGAAATGAGACAGGAAACTTTTTGACAATTTAATTAACATCTTCCTAGATCTTCAATTTCTTTAAATTACAGAGGTCTTCATTTTCAATTTGTTTACAATGCAATAGGAGGGCACTCTGATTTTTCCTTCAACATCTGTCATTGGGGGGATAAGAGTAGGAGACTGGATGAAGGAGAAAGAATGAAGAAAGTCCTTGTCTTCTATTAATTCAAAGCTCATCCTTCTCCTCAGTTTACTTTAAGTCAGTTGCTTACCTTCTGGACACAATAAAATAAAAATGCATGTGTTGTAAGTAAATTTAGGGTATAAGAAAATGGCAGATTCTAAATAGGATTTTGAAAGACCTTTCAAAATAGCAAAAGAAAAAAAAGGGCACAGAAACATGTCGGTACCATAACTGATAAAGGCCATGTATTCTAATTTGAAATTTGCAAGGTTTATGACCTTGAATGCTTGACAGTTTCATTATTTGAAATCCTGAGCAAACTTTTAATGAAGTGTGTTTAGAAAATATTGTGCATATAATCCCCCCTTCACAAAAAGCCATTATTGATTAATGAAACTACACCCATTTCCTCCTCGATGCTCACCATGAGTGGTTGGCCTCTCAATAACGTGTCTCATCATTGAAGTCTCAGCTTATTCCTCAGAGACCAGCCATCTCCATATGGCAACAAAATGCTGATGAGGGAGTTAGAGTTTTTCAGCTATGTTTTTTTTTTAATGGATGAAAAAGATGTAGCATGGGATTTTTCAGAGAGTAATAAACCAAAGAACAGAAGGGAATATTTTCAATGAAATCAGAGAAACTGTAGAAGACAATCTTTCTGTATCTCTGGCCTCTTCAGAAGGCATTCTTTTGGGCAGGTATTTTTATTGTCATGGAATGAGCTGTTGTAATTATCAAGCACTAACTTGTTAGTCAGCTCTAGAAGTGAAACATTTTCCAGCATGAGGCAGTCCTGTGGAGATATGAGCTAAACATCCCCATATATTGTCCTGCACACCTGGGCCACCCCTAGGGTGCCAGGGTCCTTGTCTACAGGAACAATTGGTGTCATCCCAGATCATTTTGCAAACAAATAGCATCCTGGCCATTGAGAGCACTGTGATTAGAAGACCACCCTCCTGGAACAAAGCACAGGTCAAAGGGCCCAAAACCAATTCAAAGGTGGGAGCTCTGAGCTCCCTGGGGACATATAATCAACTCCAAATTCTGGGGATGTGGTAGGATGAAGACAGAAGGTTGAAGAATATCCTAGTAAGGAGAAACAGGAATCTAGGGCCTGGGTTCTGGTCAACTAAGACAACTGCTGCCCTGCCATCCAGACACCTGATGAGACCTTAGATAATGCTCAGAAAACTTCTCCAAAGTGGGGGTTAGAAGGGTGAGGGAATAAGAGAGGTATCCTGGGGTGCAGGGCCCAGATCACGAACCCTGAGGTTGCACTGGTATAAGCACTACACAGACACAATTTTCTATCTAGCTGGTCTGCCAGACATTGGTATAGCCTGCAAGTCACATGTCACCCCCTGGGCGAATCTTTCTGGACTACTCAAGTAGAGCTATTCTCTTTCCTCTGTGCCCTCACAGCATTTTTTCATGCCTCACCTCTCACTAGGTTTTGTGAATCTGTGTTTATATCTCTGACTCTCCCTGCAAACTTGAGAGTCTGTGGAAAGCAGTTATATCTTATGTATGTTTGTGTCTCCAGTACCTGTACAGAAATAGAAAAGAAATGATGTTTGGAAAATTAATGAATAAATGACTTCCCCTCTGTAAACGCACCTTACGTATTTGTTCTTCATAATGCGTACTACCATGACCATGTATGGGATAGGCATTATGATGCCATGGTAAATATTCATGCTGAGTGGTTGAAGACAGTAGCTTCCTTTTTGAACCCTTGTTGCTGCAGCAGGTGCACATTGTTCTAAGTGACCACATTTCTTAGAGAACTTTGTCAAGTTAAAAAATGTATGGAAACGTTACATTCTACCCATACTCATGGTACCTTGCACTTAAGTCCTGCTTTCACATCTATTATCCATTTGATCTCAAAAATCCCTGTGAGGTGAGTAGGCTATTTTACAGCAGAAGGCAGCAAAACAGATTGGTTAACTGATGCAGCCCTAGTACTATATCTCACAGTGGTGCTGAAATTCAAACATGATTCTCTTGACTGGGTTTTTCTCACTATCCATTTGCCACCATGATGCTGGCCGAATTGTTTCACCCTTAGCTTCAGGTTCTTTCCTTAAAAGAGAAATAACACACTCTACAGAGTGGGGAGGCAAGATCAAAGAATCTAAAGGATGCTTAGGTACCTGGCAAACATTACTGTTTTGCATGTTGGTGGTTTTCCATGATGACCTGATGGGCATATCTTCATTCATAATGCATCACCTATATTAGCATCAATGATAAGTTTGTAGCCAAGCATCAAAGGAAAGCTTCTGCTTCAATACTTCATTATAAATATTTAACATGGCATCCAGGCAGTTTTCACAGTCTTTTGCTACCTACTCATGGTAATTGGTGATCAGTGTGATATGGCTTTGTGCCACATAATACTTTGAGATGATTTCTAGGTCATCTCCAGTCATCGGTTTTGATGAAGACTACTTAATTTGTAATTGCTTATGACAACTCTCCCATCTTTTAAGACGCTCTGAAGGAAATGATACCTTTATTCCTCTACATCTGTTGCCTGCCAACATGTACTGCAAATGGACCCTAAGTCATTTAATTTCTAGAATTAATTCACATTGATTACTTTAGTTGGCTGCCACATGGTATGTATAAGACTAGATTTGAAGCCCCACCCTTGTTATCAGTTAAGTTTACTTGTTCCCATGGTCACAGGCTGAGCGATCCTCTTATAAACGTGCTCCAGTAGCAGCCAAGGGATCTCAGTTGGAGAGTGAGTGCCTAGTCCCATTAAGCAAAATTGCTGGAAAATTCACAACATTCATGCAGACATGGTGAAGAATGGTGTTGCATTGTTATATAAAGAGGATTCTTTAGCCATTTAGAGTTATCATCAGGACATTAGAATTCTGTTCTGCAGTGAGACACCATTAACTCTTTCTTCTCGTCCAGTGTCTAGCCAATCTTCACTCTTGTATTGGTTTTAGAACTTTAAAATGGGCTACCTCTACTGCTCCATTCCTACTGCTTCCACTGTTAGCATACCACACAGGGATGATAGTGCCTCTCCCACTATGTCTCCCTCAACACTGCTGTCGAATGAGCTTTATTTGTTCAAGAACTATTTTTATACCATCATTCTGCTCAAAAATCTCCACTGGCTTACACAATCAAGTTCAAGACCATTCTTCTGGGACTAGAAGCTGTCTTAATCTGCCAGGCTTTCACCTATGCATTTCCAGATCTCATTATTTGCAAGCAGAAACATTTCTCCTCAGCATGCAGCTTTTGCTCATACTTTGCTTCAGCCAAAACGTCTTCTCCTTGGCTTTCCCCACTGTCTAAATATTACAGTCCTTTCCAAGTTGAGCTCCAATCCCATGTCTTTTCATAAAGCCTTTCATTAACATTCTGGGCAACAATGCTATTTTCTCCTCTGACTTGTTACTTATATTGATGTCACATATTTCGGAGCTGAATCAAATACTGTTCTAAATTGTTCTCTAAACATTGCAGTGGATAATGTCCCTCAGCTGCATGAAGGTCTTTCTTACCTCTTATTTTACCTCGAGAAGAAAGTCAAAATCCTTAGGATTCCAGATCTTTCTTAGCCTAGTCACAATAGTTTTTGGCAATGATCATAATAATCCATATTACATTTCTTTTAAAATAATATATACATATATATATTTCTGATTGTGAATACAGTACACTCTTATTGTGGAAATTGCATAAGTGATAGTTATAAAGTAGGAAAATCATTTACAAATCTACCACTCTTGAGGCAGACTCTACTGGCCTCTTAATAGGTGTCCTTCAGATGTGTTTCCCACCAAATCATAAGCTTTCACTTCTCTCTGCCTTTGCTCACGTTGTTCCCTCTGAACTCTACTGTCCTGAGTCCTCTCTGAGGAGCACACTGATGAACCAAGGACTGCTCAAGTATCCCCCCACCTGCAAAGCTCTCTTGAAACCCCATCCTCACAGGTAAGATTGCTCCTGCTACCACCAATCTTCCATAAGTTTCTTCTACACTGGCATTACGGTGTCCAGCATGCATGTGTGTGTGTCATGGGGACACTAGGCACACACATTTGTCAACCCAGCAAGACTGAGAGCTCTCTGATGGTAAGGTGTGATTTATCTATCCCCTGTCTTTAGTGTACTGCTATCATAGAGCTGGTGTCAAACAAATGTTAGGTGAATAATGAATACATCAATATTACTTTTGCCTTTTTATTTAGTGAGCAGAAGATTAAAATCATACTTATGTATAATTTTTAAGTTCCACAGTAGTAGGCACCTAGCACTGTGTGACTACTTGTGGATTTTACCTATACTTATAGCACATCGTATCTTTAATAATACAAATGTTGCCCAGTGAGGAATGAAAGACTTGAAACAGACTCTAGCCAATGTTTTATGCATCTCCACAATTACAGCTACATACTTCAGCACAGCAGGGTCCTGAAAATATTCATGCAGACATTACCCAGATCAAGACATCAAACTGGGCCAGCACCTCAGAAGCCCCCTAACACAACAGCCTCGTCCCAGTTACTGTCCCACTCTCCTCCCAAAAGTTCAGGGTAAGTTGTTTCTAACATTACAGTTTTTGAACTTAATAAAAATTTAAACATATATATGTATTTAGCTGTTTCACTTAATGCTATGTTTATAGAATTATCTATATAACTGTAGTTTTGTCACTTCTATTGTGATATAGTATGATTGTATGATATGATTATACTTTAATTAACTTATTCATTCTATCCTTGATAGACATTGAGTTGTTTCCAGGTTTTAGCTTTTATAAAAAATGCTATTAAGTTTCACACGTGTATATACTTTCAAATGGTATATATACCTTGTATTCATATAACCTTTCCATGTATATATAAAACTATGAACTATTCAATTTAATTTGTAGCACTAACCAACTTTTAATGAAGCAGCACGGTCATTGTAAAAAGTAGCTACGTGTAATACAAATGAACTTGTTTTTCATTGAGAATAAAATTATGGGAGGTACTTTTTAGACTACAGGAGAACCAGTTGCATCTATCCTCAATAAATTATAAACCTATATCTGCTGCTTTGAGCCTATGCAAAATCTAGTCTCTGCGGGTTAATTTAGGCTTAGATTTTTACCTGTAAAGGAAATATGAACCATGGGAAATTTGGATTATTGAGACAATTTATGGAGATCAGGCTTGAAATAGAGAAATTATAAACAGTATTTTTCAAAGTGCTCTTTAAAGTATCAACTTAGAATGCTGGTAATGCTGATGAACCTCATAGTCTATTAATAGAAACTGAATCTTAGTTGGTTTCAGCTGGATGAAATTTTAACTGTATACACCAGTGGAATATAGTGGTTTAGATGAGGTTAACTTAAGGGATAAACTGACTTTTACCAAGAATAGAACCAGTTCTAAAACTTGTAAGTCAGAAGTTCAAACCCAAAATGACTATTTTAGTCATTTGGTCTTGGTCAAATTCTGTTCTTATGTTTCCATGAATGTGCTATAAAAATCTTCATGGGCTTCTTGTTCATTAAGTGCATTTGTGAAACTACAATTGATTAATACTTCAGTATTATTGATCCAAAACGGAAAGTTTTGCTTTATCCTTATGAAATAAGTTGTTTAGTTGGGGAAGGTATAGGCATCACCCATCCTCTTCCCAGTAATGATAGAAAAAATATTTAGAAACTAGTTTTAGCTAATATCCTATCAATGAAGGGTATAACTTTGTTAGTGTCTATAAAATGACAAAATCAAAAGTAGAGACCATATTAAAGTAAATTCTTTTGTGGAATATCAGAGGGGATACCTTAGAAGTAAACAATAATATAAATTCCTAAGGGAAGAGTTGTTGATTTAAATTCAATCCTGACATGGCATGTTTTGAGAATCAGCCGCTCTCTCTGTTTCCACCCTAACCCCTTCTGGCTTTTCAAACCATCCTAGACATCATTTCTAGCAGGAGCTCCTTTCTTGAAAGATTCTATTATCTCACATTTTCTGCTTCCTCAAATACCTGAAATGGCTATTGATTTACAAAGAAAGGCCAAAACTTTTGACTATATAACCGCAGACTATTTCTGTTTTTAACCTAAATTCTAAATACATCACCTCAGAAAGCTCCACTTAACACTAGCCTCGTCTATATTCCAAGTCCCCACCATGCACTTTAAGAGTCTTTGGTTTGACTTTTGTAATTTCTTCTGTCTGGGATTTTCTTGCTATCCCCTACTTCTCCATGTACCCAACATTTTTCATAGTTGTTAGGGCCCAAGTTAAACGTCATCTCCTTTTTGAATTAGAGAAATTACAAACAGATTTTTGTCTTTATTTAACATTTACTTCATTCTGTCCTGGGTTAGTTAGTGACATATTTTTCTCCTCTACTAGTACATAATCTTTTTGGGAACAGGAATCAGGCTTTCTTTCTGTATTTTCAGTGCTGTTCACGGTTCCTTTCAGCAAGCACTAAATCAATTTGTACTTATTTGAGTCTGCAACTTCACAATGTTATACAGAAAAAAAACAACAATTAAAACAAAAACAATGGATTGGAAATCCTGGGCATGGATTTTGTTCTCAGCTTTGCTACTAACTATCTGATTGTGGGGTCTCAGAACACCACTTTCCTCATATGTAAAATCAAGAAATTGATTTTCATATCTTTAGGGGTCTTTAGTGATCAAAGAAGAAATTTTAAGGCCCTCTCATTTACACTGGATCTCTAATTGCATAGTTATTCTGAAAATGTATCTCATTAATTGTGGCTCGGAAGGGAGAATATTTTTTGAGGGTTAGGAACTGATCTACTGGGCAGATGAGAAAATAGAGTCTAAAAGTGACAGAAACTGGAGTTTGGACTCCGGTTGGCTGGTTTCAAGTCTAGCGATTTTATGTAAATAAACTGACTCTTAAGAGCAAGCCTAGAGATGAAGCTTTAGATGGGTTAATTTTAACAGTGAGTAAATAACTGCCAAGTCATAGAAAAGTCATTATTTATGTCTCAGAGGAGGGGACTAAACAGGTATTTAAGCAGTGGCTGGGAAAAGTTGCTTTGGGGACTGGAATCCGGGTAGTTCCAGCTAAAGAAATATTAGGGGTTGCGGAGTGTTGCAAAAGCAGCAGGATGCAGCAAGGAGGGGCCAGCTGACATGTGGGAAGAACAGGTATGCTGGGACCTGCCAATTAGATGAAAAGTAATTTTACAATTTACCTCAGTTTCAATTCTGGAATTTCAAGTCAATATGCAAACATGCAATCTTTCAAAGATCATTAAGAAAAGAGGCTTACTGGACTTTGGGAAGAGAGAAGGGAAGCAAAATAGATGCAGGAAAGTCTAAAAAATTAAACTGGGGGGAGGGGATAGTAGAGAAAGAAAGAAAGCACAGGTGAATACCGGAGATGCAAACAATTTGATGGTGTTCAAGTAACTATCAACTTGTTTGGACCTGATCCAGGCCCTGGGAGTAAAGCACAAAAGACTGAAAATATATATAAATAGTACACAAGCCAAGACAAGTTGAGGCACACAATTAAGCTATTATTACAAACTGTCCACTTCTGCATGATTTGTACCCAGAAGTTTTCTTCCCCTGTAGTTCAGGGACTTCCTGGTCAGTCAGTTTATTGATTATGTGATGCCAGAGCAAAGGCGGGAAATGAATATGGGTCAAGACAGTTATTCCACGGTAAGATTCTGAATGGGAAAGTTTCTAACCTCTTAACTATGGCGGAAAGCTTTAGGAGTTCAGATGATAGGTTAAGAAAAGTGCCTATACTGGAGGATGCTTTATGGAATTTTTCTTACATAAATGTGACAGAAGCTTTTCCAACGTGAAGTTTTCTCAGACTGCTTGAGAAAGAAGGGATACGGTCTATTTCATTTAGCTTGAAGTAACCAGAAAGTGCCATGACACTTTAATAATAAACTCATTTGGCTAGACAGTTTCTATTAGTTTGCTCTGCAGGGGAACTAGGGATGGGGAAGAGTTTTTATGCTATTATCTTTAGCACACTTTTTCACGTTATTTTTTTGACTAGTTTTTATACTATTATATTTATGAAATCTGCTCTGAAATAAATTATAAAGTGTCTAATCCAAAATTAGTCACATCAGCCTATTGAAAAGGCTGGTTTCCAACATTTAACATCCATGCAGGAAAGTGGACTAAATGTCATGTTGCATGGCTAAGCCCACTGTTGCAGGCTGCATGGCTGAAGATGTCCGATTTGTAATCCTGTTTGGCGAGCATTCCTGACAGTGAACTTGGGGGAAGTTGGCCAGTTTTATGTCAAGCAGAATGGAAGCACATCCCCAGACATCTATATATCCTGCATACAGCTCAAAAATGGGAGGAAGAGTAGGCGGAGCTATGGATACTGGTATACAAGTTTAATTTTAAAGAAATTGTGTAGGTAGAATCAGTCCTTCTTGGGAACTTCTGAAAATGGAAATATGAATATGACTAAGAAAAGATTTTATAAAAATGTATAAATAACAGCGAGGCTTTCTCTCTTCCGGGCTGTCTTTGTCTTTGGTCTGCACCAGTATCTCTAGGATAGAGTAAAAATAATTTATCTAAGACGTAGGAGATGGGAGTCTCAACTAGACTGCTTTTATAGCCATGCATTTTTAAAAATTAGCCTCAAATAGACAGTTTTCACAAGCAATTTAACAAAAAACGGTCCACTTCATTCTAGCCTACTTGCCACAGTCACACATAGAAATCATTCTGTTGTGACTCAAAAATGGTGAATCTAAACTCACTGCAGTTTTAACCCCTAACTCTCCTATGCATTCAATCCAGAGCTTACTGGGCACTTCTAAGTAAGTGCAAGTCACCATGCTATTTGGCAAAACACATTCAGCCCCATGGGAGTACATCATAGGGCTGTATGTGCCTGACACTCCAGACCCTGCTGCTCTGAGGTCTGAGACCAGAGGGTGACGGGGGCAGGGAGAGGACAATGAATCCTGTTCTCATCCTCGTCACTTGAAGGCCCCTGGGAGGATGGATGTGCAGAAGCAAAAGGGCAAAACAGGCCAAATAATGAATCTTTTAATGATTTTTTTCTGTATGCTCTTTGAATAGCTAGCATTTTCACACTGTTAAGTTAAAAAAAAGATTATTATCTTGAGGACTTATGCCACCCTCCTTCTGCTACAATACAAAACAACTCTCCATAATTTGACCAGGATATCATAATTATGTTATCAGTTTTGCTGTCAGTAGATTGAACATTTTTATATATTGTGGCTAATAAATCATGCTAACTGTGAAAGTGATTTCATCCTCATGCAAACAAAAAAGATCAATTCAGAGAGTCATCTTTTGAATGAAAACTAGGTCTTCTCAAATCAGATATTCCAAATAAGCTGATGTTATTTAGCAGGTATTTGACAACTAAAGGATGAGATAACTTTTATCATTTGATTTTGTTCTAGAAAGAATCATAGTGCTTACAGAATTTCCAGAATACACAGCAAAATTTGTGTGTGGGTTTTTTAGGGGACGATAGGTGGCCATTTGCTTTAAAGGAAAACGGACAGCACAGCCTCTCCTCCATGTATGAACACAGAAAGGGAATGCTTCTCCAGACAGTAATGCCTGTGTGCAAGGCTCAAAATGTCACCAAGTTACACCAAAACAACACAATGCAAGCAATGAAGGCATGCATGTGCATTCAAATTGGGTATGCCACCGCTCTATGGGTCAAGGCAGGGTCTGTCCAGAATGTCTGACTGCTGGGAACCAACTGCCAACTGTAACAGAGCTCAAGAGGTTCTCTGGTCCCTGATGACCACTCTGTCAGCCACTTGTGCACTGTGAACTGAAGGGAAGATTCGCCAGCTGACTTGCATCCTTAGTTGGGTGCCTAGCACAACACTGTCACTTTTAGCGAGGCACTTACAGGACTCGGGAACACGTTTAATGATGATAACAATGATTAGAGGAGATCCGTTCAAAGGGAGAAACTAGGGGCCAGGTAGAACTTTTTGAGTAGCAAGAAAGAAAGCAGGACTCCCCTTCCTTCCTCCTCCACCTGAAGAAGGATAAGTACAACAATCCCTGGCCAACACGGGCCTAGTCCTTCAGGGACAAAGTGCTCAGTGGTTGGGCTGGCAGTGGGAAGGAAGAGGTCTCTAGGTTACTCTTCGTCAGTTTATTTTAGAGAACCCATTTTAAAATCAACAATCCTTTTGGGCACATTAAAGACAAAACAGGACCAGGGGCATCCCCTTCCTCTTTCCACCGGCTGGCTTTATTATTCTTGCTGCAAAGATCTATAAAAGGGGTAGTCCAGACCTGATGATCACCAGGAATATACCAGTTAAAATCTATGATGATGATCCTGGTGGCCAAGTAACTTGAGTGGAGGCATTTTGAGTTTCCTATCTCATTAGTGTTTTACTTCATTCCGAAAGGTTGGCAAATACATCTTTCCCTTGAGATTTGATACTGCTATGGTGAGTAAGGAGTTAATATGAAGTCTACCCCATTCAACACTTTTTCCATATCAACTATGGGCCAGCCCTGTCCCAGCAGGCTTGGGAACACAGAGAACATAGATAACTGTTGGTAGTGGGGAGCGGCTCACCAGAGCAATGAAGTGTCCCAGGTGGTAAGATACAGTTATGACAAGTGTACTTATTCAACTTCTATCCTTACATGCATCCTACATTGCAGTAAATTATTTTGCTCTCAGTGTTAAACAAATGACTGCAACACAAATCCTGGCAGAACTTGTTTGACTGGAAGATTTAGATGTTTTCCTTCCTTCACTATAAAGCCGAGGGCAACTTTACGACTTTTGTGGTGTGTGTGTATGTGAAGCTATTACATGTAGAGATAAGCTAAAAGAAACAAATTCTAGAGAGTCCTTTCAGGTTGTCTTGTTGTTTAAATGATATTCGTGTGTGTGTGTGTGTGTGTGTGTGTGTGTGTGTGTGTGTGTGACACACAGAGAGATAGAGAGAATGGAGGTGGAAGAGGAAGAGAAGGAAGAGGAGGAGAAATAGGAATTGCAGCAATATACAGTAGTCCCACCTTATCCGAGGAAGATACATTCCAAGACCCTCTATGGATACCTAGTACCCAATTCTATATATACTCTGCATTTCCTATACCTACATACCTATTATAAAGTTTGATTTATAAATTAGGCACACTAGGAGCATAACAAAAATAACGAATAGTAAGATAGAACAATTAAGTAAAATAGAGGTTACTTGAACACAAGCACTGCGATACTGTGACAGTCGATCTGATAATAGAGATGGCTACTAAATGACTCATGGGTGCAGAGTATCTTCGGGAGGGGGGGGATGCTGGAACAAAAGATGATTCACATCCCAGGCAGGACACAGCAGGATAGAGTGAGGTTTCATCACAGTGCTCAGAATGGCATGAAATGTAAAACTTATGGATTGTTTATTTCTAGAATTTTTCACTTAATATTTTCAGATCACAGTTGACTACAGGCAACTGGAACTGCAGAAAGTAAAACCTTGGATAAGGGAGGATGACTGGAGCAGTATGGTGGGCAAAAAGGGCACAGGACAGGCTATCAGAATACCTGAATCCACAAATTCTGGGGTCCTGGTGGACAAATCTCTGAAACTTTCAAGGTCTTGATTTCTTCTTGAGTCAAATTAGTTAAATTAGATGTTCTATAAGGTCCCTTTTAATTCTACGTTACATGTAAGTCAAATCCTATTTAATATTCACTCAAGGAGTTTCACTTTTGCCAGTTTGACAGTTTCCTAAAGGAGTTTCACCTAGGCTTGACTTTATTAGAATATTCCATATGCCATTCACACATCACCTCTCAAAGGCAGTCTGAAAGTCAGCAATCCTGCTCTCTTGTTCTGAAATATACAATGATTGAAGCTTAGAATTTCTTGGCCAGCTGTCTCCTTCCCCTTCCATCACCCCTCTCTCCACCCCCATGATTGATTTCTAAACCTTTTCTAGATCTCATAGATGCTGGCAAATTGAGCTCTCAGAAATTTCAGAGGGGGAAAAGAAATGGAATTATTCCACTCCTCCCACCCCACATATTTCTCAAAGCATATCTAAATGCCAAATCTTTTCAATAAGTGATCATAGGACCAATTGGCTTATTTTACACATAGCACTGGCTATGCATTAAAAGAAAGACCCAAGGCTGAGGCAGAAGGACCACCTGAGCCCAGCATGTGGAGGCTGTGGTGGCTGGGAGCGTGCCACTGCCCTCCAGCCTGGGAGACAGAGTGAGACTCCAACTCAGAAAAAAACAAAGACCCCAAATGCTTAACAGAAGGCTCTTGGCCAAACTGAACCTTCTATACGGAGCAGTTGAAAATGAACTCCTTCCTAGTTAACATGCAATAGCACTATGCTATTTTCATGTCATCTCTGAGGCACAGATAGAAAGAGAAAATGTCATTGCATTTTTGTTTACACAGTGAAAATTTTAAGAGTATTTTTATATAAAAATACAGAGTACCCGTAATTTATTACATGCCACCCTTTCACTCTGATCAGGATTTTTGTGAGTTCTTCTTTAATGTTTAGTTGCAAATTAATTATCTCATTCACATCCACCATGGAGGTAGCATGTTTAAGCTGCTAAACATTGCAGAGCAATGCCTTGTAATCTTTGGAACCTTCACAGCAAGTTTAAAAGAATCCAAAAACCAGATCACAGTTTCTCATTTCCTATGATCACTTATTTTTGATGCTTTCCCCATATCTTTCACATTCATTGTAGCAGATAGAGTCAGCACCTGGCCCATAACCCAACAGAACTTACTTCCATAATTAGAAAGCTTATGGGAACACCTAAGACTCTATAGGGGGCTTTTTTCCCCGACTGGAGGAGTAGAGGAGATAATGGCCATTGAAGCAGTGTTCAGTCAAGGATGGAGAGAGAAAGTAAATAAACACCCCCATTTCCACACCCCTAAACTGACATGTTGCGCACAGTGGTACCTAGCTTGATAATACACTAATGCTTTCCTTCTCTTTTCTGTCTTATGTCCCCCAAAGCCCTGTAGGCATTTTCGGAATACGTTCCCAAAAAACTAATTGCACTCAAAATCTGGTCTCTGGCTAACCCTCCTGGAAACCTGAAACTGGATCCAACCCACACTTCCCATCTCCACCAAATGTTCAGAAATTGTAAGAGATTAGAATTGAAAAGCCTTCTAAGTTGTATTAGACAACCCTGGTGAGTTTGACTTTCATATGGAAAAACTGATATTCAGACAGACTGACTCCAAGGTCACAAAAATAGTTAATAGCAGAGAGCAGGTACCTCCCCAGGATAACTCCAAGAGTCCCCCAGGATTCTACTTGAAGAATGAGACAAACCTGGCTAGTGGTCTAGGACAGTTCTAAACTAAAACACTACTTTTAGCAGAAGTCTGTTATAGGACTTGAATTGAAGAATAGAAAAAAATCCATGATGATATGCCGAGTATAAGAGAACACAAAAGTAAGAGATTGCTATGTTATGTGAGGGAGACAGGAGTTATGAAGAAAGATACTATTATCATTGGTCAAAGAGTCATGAGAATATACAGGAAAACTCAGAATTAGAGCTGAAAAAAAGTCCCAGTTTCTTCTACCCTCAAACTCTTACAATTCAATATTTTGAATATATATAAAAAGTATTATATATTATGCACAAATATGTAATTGTATGTATAAAATATGGTTAGCTCTCCCCCTTTGGGAAAGCAGCCCCTCACAACTCAGGACTTTTGAATAACAGAAAAGCCCTTCTCTTTATACTGTTCTTGCGTTCAGAAAACTTAAGGTTGTCTCACAGCCTCCGGTTTTGTTCATCTTCTGTTGTAATTGGCACCTTGTGTGCCTTGACATTGGCAATTTACAGCTGTGGTAGTAGCCACAACCCTAGAGCAAATTAGATACCCCAGAATCTTGAAAAAGCAAGACACTGTCCTATTTAAAAAGTGCTTTATGAGGCTCATGGTTGCCTTAAATGAAATGGTAGAAGAGAATATATGACTCAAAACAGTTAAGGATGCAATATAAATATTATTTTACATGCATGTTTGTTCTCATGTGTCTAAACTTTCACATTCCTTTGCATGGGCTTTCTCCGAGGGCTTGACATATGAAAGTTATTCTGTAGTGTATCAACTAATAATAATAATACTTTCAAAGAAAAATGATATAATCAATGGTGCACTATCAAGTTTGTTATTTATTTTATCCTTCTAAAATTTCAAGTGGAGGGCTTTTAAAATTAGAAGCCAATAAATAATAGTATTATTTGAATAGTCTTGATTTTGTTGTTATGAATAAAGAAGAGGTTTCAAGCTTATGTTCAAGGTCCAAATGTGAAAGACTACATTTATCTGAGAATCCTTTCAAACAGATTTCTAGGGAGAGTTGTGGTAGGCAGAATAAAGGGCTAATCTTCAGATCTGTGAATATGTCACCCTACATGGCAGAAGGGACTTTGCAGATGTGATTAAGTTAAGGGTCTTGAGAAAGAAGTTATTCTGAATCATCCAAATGGGACCAATGTAATCAGAAGGGTCCCTAGAAGAACAAGGCAAAAGGGTCAAAGTTGGAGAAGAAGAAGAGGCAATGGCAGAAGCAGAAGCTGAGTGATACCAATGCAGGGAAGGGGCCGTGGAATGCAGGCAGCCTGAAAAGTTGAAAAAGACAAGGAAATGGATTCTCTCCTGTAGACTCCAGAAGGATCCAGTTCTGCCTATACCTCGACTTTATCCCATTGAGATTGATTTTGGCCTTCTGATCTCCAGAACTATGAAATAATAAATTTATGTTGCTTTAAGCCACTAAACTTGTAGTAATTTGTTACAGCAGCAATGAGCAACTAATTCAAGGGGTATGTGTACGAATTGTTGCTGGGCAATCTACAGACAGTTTAACCCCATAATATGAATTGAATCATGTCAATTCACCTGATTTTAGGCAGCAGGGTGGAGTAGAAAGAGCAAAGCTTTAGCTCTGACATCCTCCGAGCTCCAACCTCGATTCTACCACTTCCTATCTGTGTGCCTTTGGACTATTTACTTCACCTCCTTGAATCCTAATTGCCTCATAGGTAAAGCAGTGGATTGTCTACATACACACCAGATCCAATAGAATCACACTCTTATTGTAACAGCAATAAATCAACAAGAAAGAATAAAAGGTAGGTTGTTGTGAAGTTTAAATGAGATAATGTGTGTAAAGTGTCTATACAGTATTTATTATACAGTAGGTGCTCAATAGAGGTCAGTTGTCCTCACCTCACCTCAACCTTACACAGCAGTGACTGTGGAAAACACCACAGGGAGTCTTCTAAATTCAAGTGCATCAATGATACTTTCTTACCTCAACTGAGATAACACCAAAACTTCTTATCAGGGTTTATGGGATGCTTTTAAATTTTTAAGTTTTATTAAAATATAATTTACATATCATAAAATTTACCTCTTTTAAGTGTATGATTCACAATCATTCCATGATTTTTAGTATATTTAAAGGATTTTATTACTTATTTTTCAGAATTGCCATCACTACAGTCTAATTTTAGAACATTTCCATCACCCTAAAAAGAAACCTGGTGGCAATTCACCATTACTCTTTATTCCCACACTAGCTCTGGGCAACCACTAATCTATGTTCTGTCTCTATGGACTTGCCTTTTTGGACGTTTCATGTATGTGGAATCATACAATATGCAGACTTTTCCCTGGGGCATATTTACCTTTTCAGGCTTACCTTACCAATTTCCCATCCCCTCATCTGATATGACAGAAAAACTGTAATTACCTTTAGTTCTCTGAGTTTTCACGATCCACACCCTCCTGCCTCCAGCCCTATCTATGTGCAGACTCCTCTGCCTGGAACAACCTCTGCATCCTTCAGACCTCAAAGAAGATTCATTTTTCCCCAGAAATCTTCATTAGGAGTTTTTGCAATGTACTTTCTTAGCACCTTACACTGTAAGTTATTGTGCTATATTATAATTGCCTGTTTGCATTCCCTGTAAGTCCTGAGAAAGTAGGTCCTGTATCTATCTTATTCATCATTGTATCCTTAGCATTTTGCGTGGTACTTGTACTCTAGATGAATGGAGAGCATGAAAAATGTCTCCAATGTGAACACCTTCCAGGCTTCTCTTCTGCAGAATTCAAAGAAGCTAAACCTAGGCTGAAACTTCAGAGATTTCCCTGGGACCATTTGTCAGCCACATATTACTAATGGATATTTGATTGGAGTAGTATGTCTGTGTGAGCTCAAGAAAATGTATTAGAAGCCGGGCTCGGTGGCTCAGCCTGTAATCCCGCGCCTCTGGGAGGCTGAGGTGAGTGGATTGCCTGAGCCCATAAGTTCGAGACCCGCCTGGGCAGCGAGACCTCATCTCTACAATAAATCAAAAAATCAGCCGGGCGTGGTAGCGCATGCCTGTAATTCCGGCTACTTGGAAGGCTGAGGCGGAAGGATCGCCGGAGCCCAGCAGGCGAGGTTGTGGTGGCCGGGAGCGGCCACTGCATTCCAGTTTGGCGACAGAGTGAGACTCCAACTCAAAAAAAAAAAAAAAAAAAAAAGAAAATGTATTAGATATCAAAGAATATGTAGCATTAGATAGCTTTTCATTTCCTTGACTAATTTATGGACGAATGGTGGCTAAATGATTGACATAGCAGTATTCTACTTAATTTGGGAAATATTTTCACGTGGGGTAGGTTGGGGGAGAATCTTTCATTCCTAATTCTCAATTTTGATGCTTCAACTTTTGTGCAGAGGGTATCGACTGAAGCACAGGAAAATGCAAGATTTGGGGTTTAAAAGTAAAATGAATTTTAAATCATTTTTTGAATACAAAAAACGAAACAGTAAACCAGCATCAAAAAAGTGATTTTTGCCTGTGTTTTCTTCTTGCTCCTTGTAGAACACTATGGTCTTACTTGCAGGCTCTCGAAGGGCATAATCCGATAGAAATTTAGTGTGAGCATATAGGTAATTTAAAGTATTCTAGTAGCCACCTTAAAAAAAATTGGTGAAATTGATTTTTGAAATGTATTTTCTTTAATCCAATATATCCAAATTATTATTTTGACAGGTAACCTATATAAAATTATTAATAAAATGTGGGGTTTTTTTCCTCTCATGGTAAGTCTTCAGGATCCAGTGTTTATTTAGCACAGTATATGGTAATGTGGACAAGGCACATTTCAAGGGTTCTTTGGCCACCATGAGTGCATGTGTGAGCTGGACTATGAGTGCAGCTATAGAACATCCACCCCCAGAATGAATGTCCTGACAGAGAGCACAAGATAATCTTCCGGGTTGAGCTAAGCCTGTGATTCTCATCTCTTGTTGTACATCTGAATCACCTGGGGGCTACTTAAAATTCTGATCCTGTGTCTAGAGGTTGATTCAATTCGTCTATGGTGAAACCTGTAGTCAGTGTGAGGACTAATCTCTGACCTTTTTTCTTTACCTTGCCAAATTCCTAACTAAGGAACACGAGGAAAGGAGCTAATACTAATTCGCCCTAATTAATGTAGTTGACTTTCCAACCTGGATCTGGTATAATGTCACATAACAGGTAAAGGGAGAAAATCAAAGTATTTTATGATCCTGTAAAGCTGTCTTTTGTGAACTCCAGACACCTTTTAAGACACTCATCTGTTCTCTCTGAAGTCTGTCACCTATGAAACTTCATCTACATATCAAGAAGAAACTTGACTCCCTTCTAAGTTCTCAAGATGCCTCACCTCAACCTTACACAAAATTCCTTATCATTTCTTTTACTGCTTTCAAATTTTTTCAAATAACTCCTGCTAATTACCATTCAGGAAATCTTTGAATCCACCTATAGTCTACCTATAGGTTTGAAGGCTTGAAGATATTCTGCCTCCCCAGAGTTGAACAAATGTAAATCTCATATGTATTGATTTATGGTTTCTTGTAACTTCTGTCTTCCTAAAATGTATCAAACCAGCTACAATTCAACCACAGGGCACATGTTCTCAGGACCTCCTAAGATCACTCACAGTTGGCGCAGAATAAACCATCTTAAATATTTTAGAGTTTGGCATCTTCTATCAGCAGGTATTTTGAAACTGCTCCCAGACTATTCATATGAGAATTACTGGAAGAACTGGCCTCAGTTCCTTAGGTTTGTCTTGTTTTTTGGTGTTCTTTATCAATTTTGGCACGCTTCTTTATATCCCAGGTAATTTGTTAGGATCTTTGAATTCCCAGGTACTTGGGCTCCTTTTTGGCTTCCTGATTTCCTCAGTGGACTTACCTTTTAGGCTCTAGGGATAACTTCTTTCTTATTTTTCTTTACTTTTCATCACCTTTCTTGCCTTAATTCTTGGTATTGTTTCCACCTGTTTTTGAACCTGCTCATCTTTTGTTATTACAATATTTGTTCATGTTATAGTAATTTTCTACTCTCTAGTTTTGGTTTGCTTCCTTACTGAAATACATCCATTTGAAAAAATCTAATCAATCACCAAAAGTTGAAAACAATCTCTGGCTCTGAGAATTACAGGTTTTATCCCAGTGACTGTCATGGATGGATATCTTCAAAAGCTGAAAACAATCTCTGGCTCTTAGAGTTATAGGATCTATCCCAGTGATTGTCACGGATAGATATCTTAGGCATTATTTCTTGAGATGGGATCCAAGTATGCTTCACACCGCTTCAAGATGAAAATTATACTATCTAAGCAAACTGACTCTCAAGAGCTTATTGGCCGTCACAGAATTTTACATCAGCATTTTTCCCTCAAAAATGAAAAACTGAGTCTACCTGAAAGTACTCCTTAAGGAAACTGGGTTAAATTAGTCAGAGCTTCCAGTACTACAGGGAACTGAAATGTAAAGGGTATATTTTCAAATCATGATTTTAAAAGAATATACAGATTTAAAGGTCCCTTTCTTCATGCTTCCTTCACAACTCCCAGCTCCAAAACACTGGCTCCCATGATGAGAGGACTGGCTGTTGTAGAGATGAACCAGACAGACCCAAATTCAAGAAGAACCATCAGCTTTCTTGGGCATGTAAGATGATTCCATTCTTTTGCCTCTCTTCTCCTTTTCCCTCCTTTTACCCTACTTAGGTGTCTCCTAGATGCCAGATTCATCTAGTTCTGCTTACCCCGGGCTTTTAGATGGTCTGTTGTAATTGTTGCTGGATAGCCCTGGCTAAAGTTGTCATATTGGGAATGGATTTCTTGGGGCTAAGGTGGGACAAGAAGTTTCTAACTGAGGAGGCAGTAGGGGATATTTTAGGTCCCTTTTAAAGGTGGCCAAGCCTAAGTCTATGAGAAGATCTGAAGTCTAAGCACCAAAGCAAACACAGGTCAGTATGATGTACAAAAAGATCAAGAAAGAAAGTCTAGATTCTTGGGAAGAATGGAGATGGAATCAGAGAAGAAACCAGCAAGAGGGACCCTAAACTGTTTCCCCCATCCCTGGCTGGTTTGCACTGCTCTCACCCCAGTACACGAGTGGGTTAAGTTAACTCAAAGGGCCAAGTGGAATACACAAGGCCTTATAATAGTATACTGAAAGGAAGGACAAGAAACATCTCATTATGATTATCCCAACTATGTCTGTTCCATTAGTCATTCTACGACTGATCATGACTCTACAGTTTCAACTCATGGGGAAAATGGTTAAGAAGACTTTTGCAATGATTATTGTCTTTGTCAGCCTTTGATTCATGTACATGAACTACCCAGAGCATAAAATGGGAAATGTTTATATGGCATCAACATTTTACATTTTAATTTCTAATTCTTAATGAAATCCTGTCACCAGAATACTAATGGCAATAAAAGGGGGTATATAAGAACATATTATATTTTTTGGCAGATTAAGTTTAAGTTCTAAAGTAGTGCTATTTACTTAAGTTCTCTTCTTTTAGGTTTAATATTTAAATAAGTTGATGTGCTTATTAGATAAGTTGCATCCATCTGCCAAAATAAACAGAGATATGTACTTTTCTATATTGCCATAGTTTTATTATCAGAAGTTAGGAGTGGCCTTAAGAGGTAACTACTACTGTTTGCTAATTATCATGAGAAAGAGAAGTTTAGTCTTAGTTAAGCTAAAACTGAAATAGTTGTTTTTGACAGGCATTCTCCAATGTTTAAATCCACAGTATTTAATTACCCCAACTACAGATAGCACATTCAGCTGCTTTTTTTTTTTTTGAGTTGGAGTCTCACTCTGTCGCCCAGACTGGAGCGCAGTGGCCGCTCCCGGCCACCGCAGCCTCAACCTGCTGGGCTCCGGCGATCCTTCCGCCTCAGCCTTCCCAGTAGCCAGAATTACAGGCATGCGCTACCACGCCCGGCTGATTTTTTTTTTTATTTATTGTAGAGATGAGGTCTCGCTGCCCAGGCGGGTCTCGAACCCACGGGCTCAGGCAATCCACTCACCTCAGCCTCCCAAAGGCACGGGATTACAGGCTGAGCCACCGAGCCCGGCTAACATTCAGCTTCTTAAAGGTGAGCTTTGCAGGTGGCTCATCCAAGAAGATCCATCAGGTTGCAGTTAAAAGCAGAATCAGATATTCCACAAAAGTAATATTACATTTATTTTATGCTGGAGACACATGGACTGTAATGTTTGCTTTTAACATTAAGGCAAATTTTTTTCTTGATGTTTTTGGTGTGGGATTCTGAGTTCCCAAATATGTTACTAAATATTTAAGAATATTAAACATTTTTAAATTTGAGGATCAATGTTGGTTCTATCCATAATTATCCCAGTAACTCACATATATAACTATATAGGAAGACCCTCTCTAGGGGTGAAAATACAAGACAGAATGCTAGACTTTCATGGCTGAATGTCAACTCTGCAGTCAGTTTATCTGGAATCTAAAGCATTTGGCTCTTTCTTTTACCAGGAACACAGACATAGTTACTTAAGGCATTTATTAGAGAAGTCAAGTATGAATTCCCTGCAATCTAATATCACCAAAGACTCAGACGAGACATTTGATTTTAAGAGAGGCAGACAAAAATATTAACTCAATTTCTCTAGGTCAGAGGTTCTCAATGCTAGTTTCACTTTAGGATTATTGAAGTACTTTAAGAATACTTATGTCCAAGGCCCACCTACAATATTTGATTTATAAATTTTTAAAGACTTCCAAGGGTCGTGAACCACTCTTCTAGAAACTTATTTCTTCTAGTGTGTTTCATGGACCAGCAGCACCCGGGAGATTGTTAGAAATGCAACATCTTGAGCCCCACTCCAGACCTGCTGAATCAGAGTCTGCAGATTATATAATCCCCAGGAGATTCTACTGCAGTTAAAAGCTTGACAAACACTTTTTTTTAAAAGAAGGTTATATGTACCTTTATTTGTATCATCAGATCATCAAAAAGCAGCACACTGGTAGAACTCCCTGTTGAAATGCCTTCATTGAACTCTAGTTTCATGATTTACCTGAAGATCAGTATAGTCCATTTGTGTCCAGTATGCAATTCTCATCAAAGACATTTTTCTCTTATATGTCCACTATTTCTCATGCAAGAATCCACAAAATAAAAGTCCTTTTGCACTTTAAAGACAGAAAAAGCTCATGTCACCAGGTAAATTTAGTTATTCCTTAATTCATAGAGTAGAACGGTGGTTGTCAGGGACTAGGGGCAGGGGAAATGAAAAGTTATATTATATTATATTAATGGGCACAAAGATTCAGTTTTACAAGATGAAAAGAGTTCTGGAGATGAGTGGATGGTGGTGATGGCTGCACAGCAGTGTGAATGTACTTTATGCCACTGACCTGAAGACTTAGATATGGTTAAGATGCTAATTTCATGTTATATGTATTTTACCACAATAAAAAAATTAAAGAAATTTAGAAATAAATATCAATTTTTTTTTTGCCTTTTCTGGGCATCAATGGTTCTTTTGACGCTGCTGTTTCTCAAGCCCACTTATGAAATTCTATCTTTTTTTAGGGCTAGCTAATCTTTTTGTAGGTTGTTAAGGGCTTTGATGCTAACATTATGATTTCAATAGAAAACTTATCTCTGAATTATTGTTTAGCAAATGAAATGTGAAGGGATATGAAATTTCATGAAAAGCAATGAGTTTGAGTGGAAATCATGAAAGCCAGTGGTCATCTCTCCCTTGGGTTATTTTCCCTGAAAGATTTCTAAAATTCTGCTGAGTGGAGACAGACACACAGCGCAGATGTCCCTAAGAGATTATAAAAAAGCTGGCTCTGCCATGTTGGAAACCTCAGTGTCCGGGACTTCTGCCCCCAAAACCAAATCCAGAACCTCTGTTCAGGCGTCTGTTAGCTCTTGGCAAAACAGGACTTCCTGTTTTCAAGATAATGTTTTAAAATGGCTCATAAAAGCTTTCTTGGACATAACTAGTACTTGCAAAACAATATTTTGATGATTAAACTATAAATGAATCAGAAACATATGGAGTGAATTTCCCTTGGGTTTGGCAAAGCACGCTTTGGACTCGATTCCATCCAGGATATTTGAAAGATGCTTTCAAGTGTTTGTTGACTCAAACATGGCTTCACTTTTCCCAGTTTGCTTTTAGGTTATGGCCAATCTAAGAAGGCAAAGAGTTCATAAGGTTTTTGTGAACTTTTCATAAGTTCTTAGTTTTTGTTTCTATACCAGCAGATCTCTATATACTAATGCAGAATTTACTTGCCTAAGAGTTACAGTTGGCTAACATAGTATAGTTGTCAGCAACATTGCTACTCTCACTCTCTCTTATTCTCTCTCTCTCTCTCTCTCTCTCTCTCTCTCTCTCTCTTGCAGTTTCAGTATAGTTCAAGAGGTTTCTTTTTTAATTTATAAATGAAGGGTTTCATACTTGGGTTATTTCAAAGAGTAGAGATTCCCTTGTATGTGAACTCTTTTCCACTTACCTAAAAAGATTCAAGCTTACTATTCTTCTTGCAACCCTCAGCATTTGAACTCTGTGGGCAGAGGTGTTTTTATGGAGTGCTATAGCTCCGGAAAGAGCACCTTCCATGTAGCAAGAAAGAGTGCTCACCTCCTTGGACATCTTAGAGGGGCATTTCAGAAAGAAAGAATTCAAGATTCTGATATGAGTTTTTTCCCTATTATGTATTTTTCACATGATTTTGAATATAATAAAGATGAAACACCCTCTGTATTTGGAATTTTATCTATTTTAGCAATAGGCACAGTACTACTAAGAGGTATTAAGGCATAATACCTAAGTGTCAAAGAGTATTTAATTTCTTAATATCTTGGGAACATAGGCAAATAATTCTCAGCAATACAGATTTAGGAAACTTATAGAGAGACTTTATGTCTCTAAAAAGATTCAGAAAGAATTGATATCTGAAATGAAATGTAAGATGAGGACCAAGCCTTTTTATTCTGGGTTATCCAAATCTAATAGACAGATAACATAGCCAAACTTCTTCTATACTTGAATGCATCTATAAAGTAACTGTAGTTCCACTAATGTGAAATGCAAGAGTGATGGAGTAAATAATTATCTTAGTAATTTGTATTACATTCTAGGAAATAAAGACATTTTCAAACATTTTTTTAACTAAACAGCGCAATATAACAACACAACTAACATATTCAATGTCTTCAGTTACCAAATAATTTTAACTACCCCTTTGCAACATCAACAAAAAAAAACCCAAAACCAAAACCCTAAGAGAGATGAACAACATTCCTATGAGGGAGAAGAATTTGAACAAAAACATGAAGGTAGGAAAACATGTGGTGTAAGCAGAATATTAGAAAAGTAAAATTAAAAACAAGGATCTAAGAGCAAGATACGACATTATTCGCATTGATGCTTCTCTTCCTCTGCTTCTCACTGCAATCACAACTAGCCAGATCCCCTCTGCCTGGGTTTGCATTCCCCACTCTGGTTTATTAGCAGGGTGTCCATGAATAAATTACTTCTTTGAGCCTCATCCTCCTCATCTGTAAAATAGGAATAATAGTCCCTGTCTCATAGGGTTGTGGTAAGGGTTAAATGAGACTATTTAGCAAAAGCCACTCAGTGGCACCTGGCATACAGTGAACATTCAGACTGGCATGTCTGCTCTCCATCCTCAGGCCTTACTCCCAGTTGTATGTGCTGCTTATCCTCCCTGCAACCTTAATCCTAAGGTCCTCCAGACCCAACACTCCATCAACTCCATGTGACTTCAGGATCCTCTTGCTCCCTTTTTTCCTCTTGACTGTCCATGCACAATCAGTGGCCAAGCCCTGTGGATTCTACTTTTGAAATAACTTATGATTTGCCTCTTCCCCTCCATTCATTGCCATCATGATGTTCTGGTCTTTTCTCATGCCTTTACAAATATACCATTTACAGCGGTCCAGACTGGCGGGCTGGGTTCATGTTAGTTGTGTGTCCTCAGGCAAGTTCCTTATCTTTCCCAGTCTTAGTTTACTTCTCTGTAGAAAAGAAATAACTGGTGGATTCTCACTATTCACTGTAGTTCTGTTCCATAAGTCACTGTAAACACTGAATTAGTGAATACTGAAACATTGCTAGTAGGAGAAATGCAAGGTTGAGTCTTTGTGAGCACAAGATTTGCTTCAACCCACTGGTGTATACCTTAGTTTTATGTAGGTTTCTGTTGAAACACACTTTGTTTAACATATCTTGTTGATTCGTTATCGTGAAACTCACACGGCCAACAGCACTATCACACACTTGAGTGAAGCTTATAGAGCACACACATGTCCTCTGTGAGGCACATCACAGCATTCCTGTAGTTAGGAGTTGCTGCAGGGCACTCCAGCATGATGCTTGGGTCTTTCTAAACAGCACAATCACTGAGGAAAAGCATCAAAGTTCAAAAAACATAGCACAACATAAACTGTAAACAGGATACTTGTTTACAGGATGAGAGCTGAAACAGGAAGGCAAACATTTTTGCTGCTTTGCACATGTCTGTGAATGACTGCAAAAGCGCCATGAGGACTGATTTGGGGTTACAAATACATTCTAGTGAGCAGGCAAATTTTGCAAAGACAGAATCCAAGAAAAATGAGAATTAGCTAGAGTAAGCCCTCTGTATTTACAGGTTCCTCAGGGATATTGAAAAGTTATAAACAAATTTAAAATGACAATACAGCAATAAAACACAAATCTTAAAAACAATACAGCCTTATAACTATTTACCCTGTATTAGATATTATAAGTAAGCTAGAGATGATTTAAACCATACACAAGTATGTGCATGTTTGTATGCAAATGCTACACTCTTTTATTTATTTTATTTATTTTTTATTTTTTGAGTTGGAGTCTCACTCTGTCACCCAGACTGGAGTGCAGTGGCCGCTCCCGGCCACCGCAGCCTCGACCTGCTGGGCTCCAGCAATCCTTCTGCCTCAGCCTTCCAAGTAGCTGGAACTACAGGCGCACGCTACCACGCCCGGTTGATTTTTTGATTTATTGTAGAGATGAGGTCTCACCAAGTTGCCCAGGCGGGTCTCAAACCCGCGGGCTCAGTCAATCCACTCACCTCAGCTTCCCAAGGCGTGGGATTACAGGTTGAGCCACCGAGCTTTTGTATCAGTGACTAGAGCATGGGAAGGTGGGAGAGGAAGTTGTCCTGGAACCAACTCCCTGGGGAACGGCTGTATTTGTACCTCACAGAATCTGTGACAAATGAGAATTGGCTATATCTGTATCTACCATGAAGGCTTGCTGTGGAAATTAAAGGGCATATTTTTTGGGGGGAAGTTGGGATCTCATTGTGTCACTGGAGTGACAGTGGTCTGACCACAGCTCACTGCAGCCTCATCAGTCCTCCTGCCTTAGCCTCCCAAAGTGCTAGGATTACAGTTGTGAGCCACCATGCTTGCTCATAAAGGATGAAATTTGAACAAGTACTAGGCACTCAACAAGTGACTGCTATTACTATTATCATTTATTATTATTGCCATCACTATGCTTTCCACTGCTGCAACAGCATTGAAACTGATGGTGCCCCCACCATCTCTCTCCATTCACTCCACCTCACACATAGTTATAAGCTCGCTCTGGCCAGATCACTTCTGGGTTTGGATATTCAGGTACTTTCCAATGTATCCACAACCAGTCCCCTTCTTTCTAGCCTCTCCTCCAACCAAACTGGCCTAGCCAATAGCCTTGTGTACAATCCAGGTATACCCTCCTTGATGAACTGGCTTTCTATTTACTCTCCCTCTGTTGTTGGAAATGTCTCCTTCCCCCGTCTTTTCCTCCCCCCATTCCCCTACATTGAAATATACCTATTCAGCCCTCAAGACACTCAGGTTAAAAACATCTCTAAAGCCTTTTCTAGCTGGAATTAATAACTCCCTTTTATCATTCTCAATAATAAATTTTTCCTGTTCTTATGGAAGCTGTCCTTTTGTATAGTTTGTTAAAACTTTTATGTACATGTTTATTTCTCTGAATAGGTATGGGTAGATCTGATTCATCTTTTCATATACTGCAAAACTCTGCACAATACCTTATCCTTAGTGTAGTAGATAATAAATGCTTACTGATTAAACACAATAGCAAAAATATTCCTACAAGGTAGTTCATTTTTGCTTTATTGAGAAAGACATGATATTTATAAAAACACATTTTTATCTGAGAAATTCTATATATGTGCAAACCAACTTTAAAAAGGAGTTCCTAATTTATATAAAAGTCAGAGGGAGCCAATGCTCATTTTCCTAAAGTCTGGTGACTTGTTCCTGAGTGTTTGTCCTTATCATCTTCAGCTTCCAGGCCCATTTTTGGGCAAATTATGAACCTTGAAATCAAGGCTAAATAATAACAGGCACCAACATATTCCCTGAATTACATCATAGTTTCTTTCAACAGACTTGTTCTAATACCCCAAACAAGAGCACTTGACACCTGGAGAGAACATTGCATCCAAATGCTTGAAGGTTGGGCAAATGAATTTTCTGCACTAACCTATGACTTCCTCTACCTCTGGAATGGAGCCTGGTATAAGGTAAAACTAACAACTCATGATGGAGTGTGTTGTGTTCTTGTTCCTGAGAATCAGAAGGCATGATTATGACACCCAAGGAACTGATACTTCTCTTTTGAGTACCAAAGGCATACCTTATTTTAATTAAAAAGAAAAAAAAGCAAGACAGGGTATCTTACAAGTCACAGAAAGTGTGCTCTTTTGCTCCTCCTATATAATTTTTCACCACCACCAGTTGTTTTAAAAGGAAAGCCAAGGTACATACCTTGCCTGCATAACTCCCTCCTTTATGTTGCATTTTCCTATTTGGATACAGCATCCATAGCACTACCAGGGAATTGAGCTATGTCCTAACAAAATGTGCAAAGGGTCTCACTATAGGTATAGCTAGCTGCCTTCTCATCACTAGTGGGGAAGGGAAGAGGAAGCAGTGAGCACTCTCACCCTCATCTATGAGTACCTGAAAATTACCTGTTCCAGCCCTCTAACTACTTTCTGTTCCATGCCTTTTTATGTCTGTGAATTTAGAATAGGTGTCGGTTCCCTTGCATTCCCCATATTTGTGAGGATACCTCAGCTATGAGCTGGACTTCCTATCTCTTTCTCTGACATCGAAGATCTGAAATTTGGAAAGGAAGTGATTTGTAAATATCACTTGCAAATCATCTTCCTCTCCACTCACAAATTCTGTTGTAAATGAATAAACAAAGATTTGTGTGTATTTGTGTGTGTGTGCATGTGCTCATGTGTGTGTGTATTTCAAGTAACCATGTCACTGAGTATTGCCACTCATGCTGAATGGAAACTGGAAAAGTTGAAAACTAACTGAAGGAATGGTGAGAGTGCACATAGTCATGTAGAATGGGGCAGGAGCCTAGTTGATAGGCTTAATCTTCCTTTAAGAGACAGAATATTGACAGGAAGTGAGAAATCATACAGAGAAATGCCATAATCCTTTGACGTCAAAGGAGCATCTAATTCAGAACTATGTTAAATCCATCCTCCAGGAAAAGCTATCACCACAGAGATGCAACTTTGCTAGTGACAATCTGCCAGTCCTTTAACAAAACACCAATCTAGGTGGAAGTCAATAAGACAAGGTCTTCACTTTTCCTATTAGATAAAATACCCTAGGAAGTCAAGCTTCTCTTGAAGCTTGGGCCAGGTCTACAAGGCTGCCTGCTATGGAATTTCCTCACAGCACTTTAGAGATGCCATTTTCCTTTATGGAGATACCATGATCCTTTATGGATCTGATCAATTCCTAAAACAAGAAGAATACATCTTTTAATGAGTTTCTTAATTAACATGATAGTTGTTATGGGCGGAATTGTGTTTTTTCCCCCAAATTTTTATGTTGAGGCCCTAACCCCTAGTATCTTAGAATTTGACTATATTTGGAGATAGGACCTTTGAAGAGGTAATTAAGTTCAATAAGATCATATAACTGGTGTCCTTATAAAAATAGCTTAGGCAAAAGAAACCATCAAGATAGCAGGGAGAGAGCACATAGAATGGGAAAAAAAATTTGCCAACTCTATATCTGGCAAAGGCCTAACATCTAGGATCTACAAGGAACTCAAATGCTCTAAAGGTCAAAAAACAAACAGCCCCATCAAAAAGTGGGCAAAAGACATAAATAGACACTTCTCAAAAGAAGACATACGGACAGCCAACAGACACATAAAAAAGTGCTCAGCCTCACTCATCATCAGAGAAATGCAAATCA
>NW_007253858.1:262293-269348 GCF_000164805.1 Carlito syrichta | reverse complement strand
GGAAAATGATAGACTGTATAAAGTTAGTAGATATATCTTTGAGTGTTTCTCTCATTTGATTCCAGAAATCCACATTTATACTCTTCCAATGAGCTCCATTATAATAACAGAAATAAGTGTTCATTCATAAGACTTGTTCAAATTCCGGGTACACATTTCAGTAAGAAAGAAGCTGAAGACACTTAGTCCCATGGAGTGTGTGTAATGTTCACAATGTATACTCTGAATGCTGTCACTAACAAGAAGTGCTGTTCTTACCTAAAAACTGATGTGCTTACTACCATGAGAGTGGACCAGAAGACAGATATTTGTATGCAAGTCAGAGGCAGTCTGAATTCAAATTCTAGCTATGCCACTTACTGTACTATTTTAGGCAAATAATATAATCTTTCTATGCCTCAGTTTCCTCAGTAGTAGAGTGAAAAACATATCAGCAAGACTATCATTACCTGACTTATCTCCCTTGTACAGATTTGTCTAAGGTACCTTCTACTGGGGATCAAAGTTGAAAAATCTGTCTATTTTAGTGCCATCCCCCCAACACTCAGGTATCAGTAGCCATGTGCACACACATGTGGTTAATATGCCTATGCTGGGGAAAAAACTCCTCCCTCCCAGCAGCCAAATCCTGGATTGTTTGGCTGGATGGGCAGGCAGTTTGGCAATTGTAGACACAGACTATACTTTAGTTCCCACATAACCCCCTGGCCCGATACTTGTGTGCACCACACAGCCCACACAACCCTGAATATCAGCACCTCAATCACTGGGGTGCTGTGAGGATGCAATCAGTTAAAACACACAGTGATTTAGAATATTGCCTGATGTATAGTAAGCCTCAGTAAATATTAGCTGTTATCATTTTTATTATCATAATTATCAACACTTTTTTCTGTTACAGATGTTGGCAACCTTCTTCTATAAATGATTAGGTACTAAATAATTTAGGCTTGGGAGCTATAAGGTCCCAAGCACTCATCTCTGCCATTGCAGTTTGAAAGCAGCCACAGACACTGTATAAACAAATGGGTGCAACAGTGTTCCAAAAAAACTTTACTCCCAAAAAAATAGCAGCCAGTTAGTTCATGGGCTGCAGTTTATCAAATCCTATCTTAAACTACTGGAATTTGTTCCAGGAGTTATCCTGAAAGAGGTCCCACAGAATCAAAAAAAAAAAAAAAAATGTAGAAACTCCTTTAGCTTAGTACATCAAATAAAGCTAAGTTACAAAACTGTTCTTATCATAAATAGACACTTCTCAAAAGAAGACATACGGACAGCCAACAGACACATAAAAAAGTGCTCAGCCTCACTCATCATCAGAGAAATGCAAATCAAAACCACATTGAGATACCACCTAACTCCTGTAAGAACGACCATCATTAATAAAACAAACAACAACAGATGCTGGTGAGGATGCGGATAAAAATGCTTGTGGGAATGCAAACTACTGCAACTTCTTTGGAAGACAGTGTGGTGGTATCTGAAAGAACTAGAAATCGACCTTCCATATGACCCAGCAATTCCCCTATTGGGAATATGCCCAGAGGAACTCAAATCATTCTACAAAAAAGATACCTGCACATACCTGTAGGTTTGTTGCAGCTCTATTCACAATAGCAAAAACATGGAACCAACCATGTTGCCCATCAAAGCTGGACTGGATAAAAAAATGTGGTACATATACACAATGGAATATCATCCAGCCATAAAGAAGGAAAAACATATGGACTTTGCAGCAACTTGGGTAGATTCAGAGTCGATCATACTCAGAGTACCATATGTTTTTACTCATAAGTGGACCTTGAACAATTATAATACTATAAGAAAGCGATTGGCAGTAGTGTCAATCTGTCAGGGGAGTTGGGGTGGGATTGGCAGTTGAGGTAAACTCCTAGGGGAGGGAGGGGCATACCTCATCAACAAGGGTACCTGCATGATCAACGTTTGTATACCTAACCCTGAATTGTACCCCACATCTTTATAATAAAAAATAAATGAATGAATAAAATAAAGATGAAAAGAGCTTAGGACACAGATACCCACAGACCAAGTGACAACCACGTGAGGTCACAGTAAGAAGGCAGCCAGGGAGAAAGGTCTTAGAACAAACTAACCTTGCCAGTGCCTGAGTCTTTGAGCCATGAGAAAACACAGTTCTCTTGGCTAAACCACCCAATCGGTAATATTTTGTTATGGCATCCTTCACAAACTAATACATTAGCTATGGTGAAATCCAAGGTGATTTTCTTTTATACCAACAAGAAAATTCTGATTTTCAGTCACATACATATTACTTTTTTGGTCAAGTTTATTTAAAGTCAAACAATTATTAACACCTGTTAGATAGGCCCAGGTGGAGTTCAAGTTCCCAGTATTGTAGAGAATGTCATCTTTTCAGTTCTGACACAGGATCTCATTTGTTACCCTTAGATATACTGGGAGTAGGGCAGGAATTGTCTTTACTATTTGATAAGTGAGAAAATAGACGCAACTGAATGATTTCTCCAGGACATATGGCTGAATGTATAAACAAGCCTTTCAATACCACTTTTTCTGCTGTTTCTCCCACATTCCACTCCTTTTCCTTTTTCCTTAGCATTATAATATTTCTAAGTTTAGGTGTTTTTTCCATCTCAAAATTTACTTCTTTGTTTTTGAAACTTACGTCTTATTTTTCTGTATTCTGTTGGATTATTTTTACTGTTTTTCTTAATTTTAGACATTGGTGTTATCTTTCTTTTTGGAAGAAGACACCCTACATTATTCTTCATGTTGTCCTCTTCATGACAAATTCCAAGAAGGATTTTTTAAAATCCAGTTTGTTTCCTAGAGAAGCTCAGACTGTACCTAGAAAATCTTTTATGAAATATCTTCCTTATATTTTTGGATAAGAAGTTGATACCCATGTAAAAGTAAAAAGTAAAGGCCTGTTGGCATCCTTACCCTGTAGAATAATTCTACCACTGTATTTGGACTTTATAGTACATGATCAGGAGTTTTCTTTTTTTTTTTTGAGTTGGAGTTTCACTCCATCGCCCAGACTGGAGTGCAGTGACCGCTCCTGGCCACTGCAGCCTCGACCCACTGGGCTCGGGTGATCCTTCCAGCTTCAGCCTTCCAAGTAGCCGGAATTACAGGCACATGCTACCATGCCCGGCTGATTTTTTATTTTTTGTAGAGATGAGGTCTCGCCAAGTTGCCTAGGCGGGTCTCGAACCCGCGGGCTCAGGCAATCCACTCACCTCAGCCTCCCAAAGGTGCGGGATTACAGGCTGAGCCACCGAGCCCGGCTAGGAGTTTTATTTATGGAAGGCATTAAATCCTCATGTTAGAAGACTGCAAAGAGAAAATAAAAACACAGTCCTTAAGGGGCAGATTCCATGTTTACTCTAGTAGAGCTTGGATCTGTGTAGTCGTGGATCACTAAGGCGCATCTACATGAGTGAGGTACAGACCTACAGGAACCCTGAGCTCAGCAGATTCAGGATGAGAAAAGGGCAGAATTACAATTCATAGCATGACTGAAGCAGGAAAATCAAACCAGCCACACTCAACTACATCCACTGGGAGTTGCTTGGGGCGTTTCAGTGACAAGGGCTACTGCATCCTTGTTGCGCTGTCCCTGGTGTGTCTACCCCCAGCTCAGATCATGGGGATTGCTGTGACCCAATGGGCAGAGCACAGGGAGTCTGGAGACAAATATTGCTCATCTGGTGCTGCCACTGAAGGCCAGATCAGTTGACCGTTCTGTCCAAAATACAGGGTTAATCATGCTGCCTCATATAGAGGAATAAACATGTTAATGAATTAATTCCAAAATATTTTAGAGGATCACAAATCTAAACTAAAGTTTCACACATATTCTTTACTCACTGGCATACTAAAGGGGAAAAAACGACCAGGTTTTTCACATATTTTGTGATCAGTAGATTCCATAAATAATGACAATAATAATAGCAGGTACTTTTTAAGGTGCTAACTATGCCAGGCATAGTACTACGTGTTCTATTCATACACTATTTCATTGACTCCTCATACAACTTGTGGGGTGAGTTCTGTTACTATTTGATTTTACAGATGATGAAACTGAGCCTTAGAAAGGTCAGGCGATTTGCCTAATGTCACTCACTGAATAGGTGGTAGAACTGGAACAGAAACCAAGTCAATCTATTTCAAAAATGTATGATTTTTATCAAAACACCTTTATTTCCACATGGCCTGGATTTTCAAAATCTGTCCTATTTCACATCTTTTGATCAGTTGTTTAATAAACTATCGAACTATCTCAGAAATGAACACAACTTTGCATCCAAACTGCATTTCCCAGTTTGTTCCTCACACTGAAAGTAATACAAAAATCCTCTGTAAGACCCTAAGTCCTGGTCCTTGGTGTGGAAAATGCAGGTGCCACGATCTAGGCAGGTTACCAAATTTTAGAGAATTAGAGCACATTACAATAAACTCAAAACTGAAACTATTCAGAGGATCATGTTATCTTCTGTAATTGGGAAGGCATCAGTGGGTCTTGCAGTGTCTGGAGGTCATTCTTATGAATCTCAGGCCTCATGATATTATAGAAGTGCAGAAATGCTGGTTTCTAGCAAGTTTCAACAGATGGAAATCTGCATAAAAGAAATTCACTGTGCTGATATTAATTACCTAAGCAATACTTTCTTGAGGAACAAACATGATCTTAAAAAGGGGGTCCATGAGCTGTTCTTTTATATTATGAATATTTATAATATTATAACCTCTACATTTCAAATGTGGGCTTCATTATGCCTTTTGGCTTTGTTTAGTTTTGTTTGAAGAAGAGGTGATAGGGTCACAGTAGAGAAGAGACTAGAAATTCATGACCTTTTTGATGCCTAAATGTGGCTCACGGTCTTGAAAATTTAAGAACCACAGGTTCAAGATCATTTTTTTATTCCAATATTCAAATATCCTCTCACAGGGACAACTGTACCAGTTTAAAGAGCTGTTAGATACATTCAACTCATATAATTTGCCCAAAACTGGAAATATGACAGGAAAAGAATAAAGGCAGCAAAAATTTGAATATCTTTTTATAGATATTATTCTAAGGACATTTTCCTTGGAGTTCTAACATCACCATATTTTGTTTAGAGCACTTCATGTGGCCAAAACAGAATAACAATTAGAAATGAACTCTTCCAAACTAATGCTTTGCCTATTTCTCAGTTTCTCTAGAAGTCCATGTAAAAAGAATCCATTGTAGCATTTCTTATCCATGCTGAGTGAGCTGTTATCAATTTCTACACTGATTTTTACCTCCATGCAGCAAGCCTTAAAATGTCACAAACCGAGATGCGATCCCACCAAACCTATTCCTTATTTATTCTTTCATTTTCCAAGTCCTCTTTCCTTTTTATCATCCACAACTTCTCCCTGAGCCCACTTTCCCTAAAAGAACAGCTGTGGGTCTGATTTTCTTTCTTTCCTGTCTCTTTAAGTCAGAAACTTCCTGAGGTTCCTAAGAGCTGCCTGTCTCAGCAGGCCTCCAGGACTCGCAGCAAGTCTCCATCGCAGTGAGATTTGCAAGTGAATCCTCTCCTTGGAAAACCACCACCAATTTTATATTGATCTCCTCTGACTTTGAGGCTTCTGCACTCACACCGTGGGCTCCAAGATATCCTATGAACCTCGTTGGAGGATTTCAAAACCAAATCCATTCATCTCAGCAGCTCCAAAAAAGGAAAATTCTCTCAACCGAAGAAAACATAAAACCAACACAAAACCCACCTAACAAACAAAAAGCACTCAAATTGTTTCAGCCTCCAATGCCTACCTTAAGGATTGCTCAAAGCTCTTAGCTCCCACATGTATCCGCCTCTCTGGGTCTGTTTTCTGACTTTCTAATAGCTGTGCTTTCTTATATTGAGCAACAGTCTCCTCGAGTGTCGGGCTTTGAAAATACACACGCTACCCACGCCCATACAGCCTCTCGGTGCCAGGCAGCCCCTGCGCCTTCCTTCCCAGCCATGCCAATTCCCTGGCCACAGACCAGCACCCACGTGGGACCAAATGGTGAAAGGGAGGGCGCCAACCCAAGTCGGGGATGGGATTCAACTCACCATGGACTAGGTGGCCACCCCTCTGGCAGGAAGTGTCCATTTTATCCCTTTCCTAGCCTTAAGCCCCTCCACGGATGGCGTCTAGAGCCTCATTCAGACCTCCGAAGAGTTGGCAAGCATTCCACCTCCCCCTGGGCGTGACCCGGGGCACTCAGACCTCACCGAGGTGGCAGCTTCCGACCGTTGGGACACAGATCATCTCTTACCTTCACAAAGCCCCAGTTCTTAACAGCCTGGTTGGAGTCTCCAAGGAGGCCTGCGTTTTATGTGACATGGGAGGCAACCCGTTTCAGAAGCAGGGGACATTTCAAAATGAAACGGAAAGCAACCCAGAGATCCAAACCAGCCCCCCGACCTGAGGCGGCGGTCCCCAACCTCTGTGAGTGTTCTGACTCAGCCAGTCCGCCCAGCTGCTTCAGGCAGGAGAGGTTCCAAAGGAAACTGCAGCCTGGAAGTCTGGAACTCACAGCCTGGGCTTTTTTTTTTTTTTTTAAGAGAGTATTTGTTGGGCTTTTTAACATGCAGTTTGTCTCCTTCTGCAGGGAATTACTCAGTGATCCCATCACCTGACTCAGGGCAATTCCATTATATAATTCAAACTGTGCTATTTGAGCTCTGATCAGAAAGCCACACTTGCCTCCCTTCCTCACTGCTGGCTGCAGCATCCATCCCCTCCCCCAGGAGGGGAAGAGGCAGAGAGGAAAATGCTCAAAACACAAAACAATAACTAAGCTTTCTTGAACTTTCCTTGGAGGGAGTGTATTTCTGCAATGCATTTGTACTTCCTTTTGGCTTAATTCTTCTTGAGTAAAGATCCTCTAAATGCTAGTGGTGAGCTGGCAACTTGTAACTGTAGCAGCTTCCTTAATTTTGTTTTAGGGTGGCTCTCTGTAGATTGGATAAGTCACTGGGTGGATTTTCTTTTTTTTCTTTTTTTTTTGAGTTGGAGTCTCACTC
>NW_007253858.1:247827-262273 GCF_000164805.1 Carlito syrichta | reverse complement strand
TTTTTTGATTTATTGTAGAGATGAGGTCTCGCTGCCCAGGTGGGTCTCGAACCCGCCGGCTCAGGCAATCCACTCACCTCAGCCTCCCTAAGGCGCGGGATTACAGGCTGAGCCACCGAGCCCGGCTCACTAGGTGGATTTTCAAATGATAGAGTGCATCATCAGTTGAAAAGCCTCATGTAGATTTATAACACAAGTGCAAACAAAACCTAAAACCTAGACTATTCACTATTTTTATCACATATCTAAGTTCCATGAAATGCCAAGGGCGTGGCTTGGGTTTCAGGGGTCTTTAGCCAAAACCCTGACCTGACCTTGATCCTCCGAGACCTTCTTCAGCTATCTCAAACAAGGCTAACGTCCAAACAACAGCAGCCCGCTTGCCATGCAAACACATCTTAAAGGGCAACCTCAGCCTCTACTTTCAACTAGGTTGTTATAATTCCCAAGTCCAGTCTGTATAGGTATTTAGAAGCCACCACTTTTTCTGTCTTAGCATTTGTTCATCTCCGTCCAGATGATACAAATTGAGGGGAAGCAGTTTTAACACAGAATCAACCCATGAATCAGAGGCTCTTTGAGAAACTTAGACGACAATGAGTGTAACAATTAAAGCATCATGAAACATGCCGGTCAAGTTTGAAAAGCCTTCAACCTGTTCACTTTGTCCATGTCGAAACCAAGGTGAACTATGTGCATAGGGCACTCTGGGCTCCCAGCTTTTCCCAGGAAGTGGTGTCCTGATGCTAAAGAAGGGAAGGACTAGGAATGTCGAACAGAATAATGCTAACACTGTCACCTTCTACTGGTTTTTCCTAGTCTGACTCTCTCTCCCTTCTGTATCACCTCACTCATATCCACCAAAGGAAACCGCCCTCTCCTTCCTGCTTGCCTCCGTCATTGTAAGTAATGTTAGATGTCATTATTATATTCACCTATATGGCATTAGATGGATACTATGCCCTAAGAATCACTTTCAAAATACTTTACAACTACCTAGCCCCTTATCCCTCTGAAGTGAGCATGGCATAGCTGCTAGTCTCCTTACACAAATCCAGAGAAGGCAGTGACATAAGCAGGAGACAGAAGTCAGAGCTCCTACTCTCTGTTTTCCAAAGGAAGATACAGATATGCATGAGAAAAATATAAAGGTGTAAACCTGGCTGACAGATTGATGTCTGTTTATAGCTCTCCCTCCAGGTGTAGTCGATACAAGTTGTTGTGGCAGTTGCTATGGCAACGACTTCTTAATAAGAATAAAGACACATAGGAAGATGCTAGAAATCATTACCTGGTGGAACCTTCCCCAGTAATGGAAAGAGGAGCAGTAATAGAAAATATACCCTTGTTCTGTATATAGTCATTAAATACCGGTACTGCAAAAGTCTAATTTCCTAAACCAGCACTGTTCAATAGGAATATAATGTGAGCTATAATGTAACTTTAAATTTTTTAGTAGTCACATTTAAATATTAATTTAAAAATAGTGGAATTATTTTGTGATATAGTTTATTTAGTATGTTATAGCCAAAATATTATTAGTGCAACATGTAATCAATATAAAAATTGGCAAAATATTGTGTATTCTTTTTTTCACATGAAATCTCTGAATTCTGGTGTATATTTCACACTTCATCACATCACAATTAAGACTAGCCACATTCCAAGTTCAGTAGCTACATGTCGTTAGTGGCTATCACATTAGATGGCCCAGTACTGGATTATATTGGGCCATTTTGGGGTTAGAATTTGTTCTTTGAAAACAAATTTGTCTATCCCTACTTGGGTTTTTTAGAAAAATAAATTGCATTCATTTGGTTCTAGCCCTGTGGCATAATTCAAGTGGTATTCTCCTGAGTGGAACAAGAAGATATCAAATAACCTTGGAATCGAAACAGTATTAAAGATTCAGCTTCTTTCGTGCTGCCAGAGGATCGTGAAGATTAAATAATAAATCTTGAGTTTGTAAAAAGATCCTTCTTGGGTTGCTCAAGTTGCCCAAGTTGGTACACTCAAAGTCATATCTTGACTTGATTTTATTTACTACATACTCCATCTCTCTCTCTCTACCCATTCCTCCTAGTCCTTCCAATAGACCACACGATCTGATCAAGTCTACCTGTTCCCCTTTCTCAAGTCCAGGGCCAAACCATCATAAGAACACCTGCCTGGTCTTCCTGCCTCCACTTTCTACCCATTCAAATCCATTTTCCCTTACCCTGTCTTCAGAGTGAGCATGTGTCAAAGCAATTCAAAGACATTCAATCAAACAGCTTTTCAGCTTAAAACTTTTAATAGCAACCTATCGTCTTTCAAATAAAAACCATACCCCTTGCGATAATATGCTAGGCAATCATACACTGGTCTCAGGAACTTCTCAAGCCCATCTCTTTGCCACACACACTTTGAATTTATCCTAGACTGTGTGCTAAACTGTGACTTGATTTCCTTAACTCCCTGCCATTGTTTAAAGTCTGTTTCCTGACCAGGCACGGTGACTCATGCCTGTAGTTCCAGCATTTGGGGAGGCTGAGGTAGGAGGATTGCTTGAGTCCCAAAGTTTGAGACCAGTCTAGGCAACATAGTGAGAACTGGCCTCTACGAAAATAAAAATTTTAAAAATTAGCCATGTGGGGTGGCACACATCTGTAGTCTTAGCTACTCGGAAGGCTGAGGTGAAGGATTGCCTGAGCCCACAAGGTTGAGGTTGATTCACTGAAGTCCAGCTTGGGCAACAGAATTGCATCTTAATTTTCTAAAAAGGAAAAAATGTCTGTTTATTCTGCCTGGAATATTCTTCCTTAAAATGCCTACCCCTCACCAAATAGCAAAATCTTTCAAGCCTAGCTCAACTACTGTAGCTTTTCCTAATTTTATAGTAAAAATTAACAGCATTCTCATCTATGTTATCATACCACTTTTACAAATAGATATAATATTTCTCACAGTCTACTAGAGACAGACAATATGCTAAACAATGACCTTTTCAAGAAGAGGAATCATGTGCCATTTATCTTTGAATTCACCTTGGGACATAGAGAATCTCAATAAATGCCTGAGGTATCCCAACACTCTTTCCTTTCCATTTCTCCACCCTCCTATTTCCTAATCATTTTGTATGACATCATCATCAGTGTCATCAATACACAGGAGCCAGTGTTTATTAGCACTTACTAGATATCAAACACTATACACACACTTCACTTAATTCCAACAACAAATGTATAAGGTAAGGACTTATAATAGCCCCAATTTTTAATAGATGTGGCATCTTGAATATAGTTTCATTCTTTCAACAGTATTTTAGGTCATTCTTAAAAACATCAGTTATGGCAAGTTGATGTACAGTTATACTTCCAAAGAGTGCAGGAGTGCAGGATCAGGTACTGCCTTGTTAACACAGGTTAATTCCTGTGGTTTTTGTTTTATAATTTTAGTGCCTTCGCTTATTAAAGCTTCCAATTTTTAGAGGACTGGGAAAATTAAAAAAAAACAAAACTGGCTTAATGGTGTTTTGTGTAGAGTGAGAGTATGCTAGTTTTGAGTAAGGGGCCCTGCCCTATGGATGTCACAGGATATGACATTAAGCTTTGTTGCTCAAAGTCAGATTAGCTGGTTTCATTTCTGGCTCTCCAGTAGTGTCTTCCATAATTCAGTTTATTAGTGCTTTAAAAACTAGAAAGACCAATACCAAATGCTGGTGACAATATAAAGCCGCAGGAACTCTCATTCATTGCTGGTGGGCACTCAAAATGACGCAGTCACTTTGGAAGACAATTTAGTGATTTCTTACAAAGCCAAACATATTGTTACCATATGATCTAGAAATCCTGCTCTTGGTATTTACTCATGCCCACATAAAACCTGCACATAGATAGCAGCTTTATTCATAATTGCCAAAGCTTAGAAGCATTCAAGATGTGCTTCAGAAAGTGAATGGATAAATAAACTATGGTACATTCAGACAATAAATGTTGTTTAACATTAAAAACAAATGATTAGCTGGGCGTGGTAGCATGCACCTGTAGTTCCAGCTACTTGGAAGGCTGAGGCAAAAGGATCACCGGAGCCCAGCAGGTCGAGGCAGCAGTGGCTGGGAGCGGCCACTGCAGTCCTGTCTGGGTGACAGAGTGATACTCCAACTCAAAAACAAAACAAAACAAAACAAAAAACAAAACAAACAAAAAAAGAAATGAGAGCTCTTAAACCATGAAAAGACATGCAGGACATTTACATTTGTATTACTGAGTGAAAAAAGTTGATCTGAAAGGGCTACATGGTACTTGGGTCTGACAATATGATATTCTGGAAAAAGTAAACACAATAGACATAGTGAAAAGACCAGGGTTGGGAATAGGGTGGTTGATATAGGTGGAGTACAGAGAATTTTAGGACTGTGAAGCTACTCTGTATGATGCTATAATGGTGGATACATTGTACATATGCCCAAACCCATAGAATGTAAAACACAAAGACTGAGCCCTAGTGTAGACTGTAGACTTTGGGTGATAATGACATGTCCAGGTAGGTTCCTTGATTGTAGAAAATGGACCATTCTGGTGGGGGGATGTTGATAGTGGAGGAGGTTGTGCATGTGTAGGGGCAGGAGATATATGAGAAATTTTTGTACCCTCCTCTCAATCTTGCTGTGAACCTAAAACTACTCTAAGAAATAAAGTCTGTTTCATTTTTTAATAAATGAAGAGACCAGAGAATACCTTGCTCTCAGGGTCCCAGGGTTGTGCTAGCTGGCCCTAGTACAGTGCACAAATTGTCTTCTCTCTAGGTTGTCAGTTGCTAGAGCATTACTTTCTCTACTTTGTTTCCACAATACGACCATACAAAAGACAGTGTATATAACTAAGGGTGTAACAAACTCTTGTTGAAATCAAGGGAAAATACACTGAATGATTCACATAATAAATACATATTTTCACCTTTATAAACAGCATCATAGCCTTGATGTCAGCAGAACACAATTTCTGATGGGGTTTCTGGGGACTCTGGAGTCTGAGACAGCCTCAGACTTGGACAGGGGGCAGTGCTAGGAGGCCTGGCTGGGGACAAGATGAGGAGCTGAGTCCTGGGAAAGCCTAATTTCCTCATGGACCTGATCCAGGAAGAGGCCTTGTGCTTTGGGTGCTCTGGGGGGACTGGTCCTTGGCCACCACAGCCTAGTTTTGTAGTATGTTGCACAGTACAGGGCTGTCTCTGCTGGGCAAGGAACTTAACCTCCATGAGTCTCAGTTTCCTCATCTGTAAAAAGGGGGCGAGGATGTTGTGGATAATTGAGGGCATTGCATAAGATTGTGTCAATAGAGTGCATGGCAGAGTGACTGGTTAATAGGAGTGCCAATGAATGGAGAATGCTTATTCTTAATATTAAGTATTCTTAGGTATTACATGATCATCATGAAGTGTCAGAGATGGGATTAGGGAGCTCAAGAGATGGCAGTCCTGGTGGGAACTCCTCTTCTTCTATCTTACCCTGCCTTCTTTCTACCCATCTTGCTGTTGGCACATATTAGGATGGTAAATGTATTGACTTCTACACCCTCTCTCTTCCTTTGCTCTTTTTTCTTTCCCTTATCTACCCCTCCCTTCCACCATCTTTATTTTCCTTTTTCCTCTCTTCCTCTTTCTCTTTAATTCTCTCCTTCTCATTTATTATCTTTAAAATGAATTTATTTTGTCCCTTGCTATTCTTGGCCAACTAAGGCTGTTTGTATCGAGATCTTGCCAAAAGCATATTAAGCTCACCAGGCTGCTCAACTTAGACCAGCCTGTTTCTGCTCTCCCTTGGAAGATCTGTGATACCATAAACAAGAAAGGTATGAGGTCAAAGGATTCTTGTTTAGAGCAAAGGGGAATGCTTCACACAGAGCTTCCCAGAATGAAGGCAGAGCCTGACAGGAGAAAGATTTGAGACCTCCGGCATAATCTATAACAGAGCAGTTATTACCTCACTCCCTGCCAAGTCAATGCCACTGGCAATCTCAGAAGCCATTTTTCAAATGGCTTTTTGGCCAGCTCAGCATAAAATCTATATGACAGCTTTACTTTGGGAGAGCAACAGAAAAAGGCAGCTTCCTGTAGGGTTGGGCAGTTTCGTTGCTCCCTCTAATTCCCTCCAAAGCACCATGTAGACTTTATGGCATGACTTGCATCTGAATAAGACTAAGACCTCAGGAAGATGCAAGAAGGAAGAAGAGATACTTAAAATGAGGCAAATGAACAAGGGTTTAAAAGGCATCAAATGCAGCAGAGAGAGGCTGAATGGAATTCTAGTTTAGTTACCTGCTCACTGAGGACAGGTTATATAGCCTTTATGTAGTTAACTTGGGGGAGGATCTGAGGTGATATTTGTCAAGTCCCTGTCAGGGCCCTGGGGTAGATAAAGCAGGTGCTGAATGACTCTGGCTGGTTTGGTTTCTGAGCCTTCTTTCCTTGTGTATAAAATGTAAAGAGACGACAATGCCTTTTTTGTAGAGTTCTCTGGTGGAAATTAAATGAAACCTCTAGCAGATGTTACTGCATGCACGTATCTCTCCCCACCCTTTTCCCCACAAACCTCCAAGCTTATGATTGCATTTTCCAAAGATGAACACAACCATATCAGCCATTCCACAAGTTCTTCTAGAATCCTGCCACTCCCCTATCAAGTGGTGGGATCTAATTCCTCTCTCTCTGAATCTGAGTAGGCTTGGAACTTGCTTGCAGACAGGGTGGTACAAGAATTCTGTGGATATGCAGAGGCTTCATCATAAAACGCAATTCAGCACCTGCCAAATTAGTTGGAATACTTGCTCTTAAACTCTTCAGCTGGCAGGTAAGAAGGTGACGGCACTGAGGCCGCCATACTAAGAGGAAGCCCAACTTAGCCTGCGTGGAGAGACCATAGAGAGAGCTCACAGATGCTCCAATCTCACCCTACACTAGTCACTATCTGAACTAAAACCTCATGAGAGACTGAAACCAGAACCACTCAGCTGGATCCTTCCTGATTCCTGATCCATATAAACCATGGGAGAGTAACAAAATGATAGTTGCTTTAAGCAGCTAAGTGTTGGGGTGATTTGTTATGTGGTGAAAGATAATGGAGACACTCTGATAGCTCTAAAAATCCTAAGCAACCCAGGATGAGAGAGAGTATTAAGTGTGAAACAACAAGCGTGTAAAGCTCAGCCCTTTTGTCATTCTTTTAGACACGAGGATGCGCTATTCTATCCTTCTTCCCTCATAAATCCTAGCTGACCACAGAGCACTGTGTGCTTGTGTGTGCATATTGGTATGAGAAGAGCTAGTCATTGATCCAGATTGATTGGTGATTTTTTTCAGATCACAGGGCTGTTTCCTTTTATACTAAATTGTAAAGTTATCAAACCATTTTGGTTTGAAAGGACATTAATACTGAACAGTTTTCAAAAGTGTTTTGATTAGAGTCTAGATATTTAAATTTATTTAAAATACATTTAAATTTATTTCAATATATGCACACATATTTAATATATGCATATATTTATTTTAATATATAAGTATATATGTTTAATATATACATACCAGGCATGCCAAAAAATGTAAATACATTTTAAGAGATGCTATCTATGTATTACTTTTCTAAGTTGAATTGAATCACAGTAGCTATGTGTAGTATGATGTTTACTCAAATGCTAGTGTCACCATGTGGCAGATAGGTATATATTGAGTATTTCAATTTTATTTTATTTTTATTGTTGTTATTATTTTTTGAATTGGAGTCTCACTCTGTCGCCCAGACTGGAGTGCAGTGGCCGCTCCCTGCCACTGCAGCCTCGACATGCCGGGCTCCAGCAATCCTTCCGCCTCAGCCTTCCGAGTAGCCGGAATTACAGGCGTGTACTACCATGCCCGGCTGATTTTTTATTTATTTATTGTAGAGATGAGGTCTCGCCAAGTTGCCCAGGCGGGTCTCGAACCCGCAGGCTCAGGCAATCCACTCACCTCAGCCTCCCAAGGCACAGGATTACAGGCTGAGCCACCGAGCCCAGCCAAGTATTACAATTTTAATTGTGTATATACTTTTTTGGTAGCTTCTGTATATATTTTTTAATATGTATATATATATATATATTTATTTTATGTATATACCAGTGTACCAAAAATGTATACACATTTTAAGAGACATTATCTGTGTATTATTTTTTGAAGTTGAATTGAATTACAGTAGCAATGTGTAGTATGATGTTTACTCAAATTCTAGTGTCACCATGTGACAGGCAGGTATATATTGAGTATTACAAGTTGAATACAGTTTTTTACTTTCTTAAAATGTGTATACATTTTTATTATATACCCTTTATTCAGACCTCTTCCTGGTTGGACTACTCCCTCTAACCCGCATGCTTTTTTGGCCAATGTATGTCTATACTGTATTTAAAGGTAGTCCCTAAGGTTCAGGAAACTCTCCAAACAACGACAGTGGATTTAGTTAACTTACTTAGGTTTTCTTGCTATTGAGCACTTATGCGGAGAGAATAGTGTCTATGCTGGAAGATGTTGCCCTTGGGTTATTGCTTGCTGGGCATTACTGAATGTTTCATTGACATTAGTTTTATCTCCACTAGGGTGAAAGTTACTGGAGAATGTGGACTCATTTTCTATTTCTTTATAGCCCATTCTCATAAGAATTCCTTGCACCTGACTCTTTTAGGGCTCAAATTCAATCCTCAAACAGATCAAATATAACAGATCTTTAAACATATCTGTTATATTTTATTTCCAAATATTTTTACAATTTTCCTCACAAATAAGAAAGCAAGTATAAATTGCTTGGAAGTAAAACTTAATATGTTACTAAATTATCAAATACTCAGGTATTTCAGAATGTGAGAGTAACTTTGAGTAAGGGCATGCCAATGAAATGTAGATGAACATACAACAGAACCTATTTGGAAGAGAAACATGGTCCCACATCTTTCTCGTGGAAGACAACATAGGGTTCAAAGCTCAGGCACTGGAATAAGGCAGGACCAGAGTTTAAAACTTGACTATGATTGCTTTAGCTATGTGTTCTTTAATAGGCTCACATGTCTAAAAACAGGATATAAGTAAGTCCTAGGTCATAGGATTACTATCAGTATAAATGCAGTGGTTCGTGTTAAGCACTTGGCATCATAACTGTACAGAATAGGCACACATCTTGAGTATCATTTATCAGCATCACCACCACCACCCCATGACTAACAACAACAACTCTATCCCAGTCACCATGACGAATTTTGCTCCTAAGGCCTTAGAGCTTGTTGGAATATATCTCTTTCTTTCTTTAATTATACTTCCATCTAGACACTTTCCCTTCAACCAATATTCTGTGTAACTACAGAAGGGTTAGGGGTGCTGGCACTTCATGTAATTGAAAATCTGAATATAACTTTTGACTCCCCTGAAAACTTAACTGTTAATAACCTACTGTTGACCAGAAGCCTTACTAATAACATAAACAGTTGATTAAAACATATTTTGTATACTATATGTATTGCATAATGTATTCTTACAATAAAATAAGCTAGAGAAAGAAAATCCTAAGGAAGAGAAAATACATTTACAATACTGTACTGTATTCATGGATACTGGCGTAAGTTTGAGTCATCAGTTTACAAGATGAATCATCAGTCTAAAATGGCAGCTACCACAGCTGCAGTCCTCAAATCTAGGGTAGATATCAAGCAATTCAATATTGTCTTATACTGTCATGACTCTTCTCTGCTTCCTGACATCACTAGTGGTGCTTAGTATGAGTCCCATGGTGTTATTTAAGCTTATAGTGTTGCAGCAAACATGATGAAACTGCCCAAGAACTTCAAGAGAACATTTTATACTGAGATATGGAATTTACTGGAAAGAGAAACTGCTCACGTGGAGATGATTAGCATCAATGGTGTTTTAAGTGGATATACACAACACTTGAGCTCACTACAATAGCTGCAGTAGGTGGCTATGGAATTATTACAGTAGTTCAGTATGGATTACAGTCAATGTTGTGAGTGATGATTTAATGCTACATCTTTATACTTGTTTACATTTCTCTTGACTGGGAATGACATCATGTATGGTCTCTAAGTGCCTGTGAGAACAAATTTTGATAAATTTTAACTTTGTGTAATAGATCTGTGTGTATTTTGTGGTAGCAAAATATTAAAGTAGATGTCAAGTATCTACATATATTTTATGCATTCATGACATATCTAACTTTTTCTTGACTTTTTTGATATGTCTAAGTTACACGGTTTGTGTTCAAGTTTTTTCAAATTATCACAAATCTCTAAAAAAATTTCCAAGACATTTATTTTATGAAGTCCACATGTATGTGTACTTATGCAGTTCAAGCATCAACCATACATTTCTAAGCCTTCATGCTAAAGCCATAATCATGAGGAATTGCTTCAAACAATCTAAATAATGTGGCTTCTTTGTACGGCTCCCACACTTAGTCATTACTTGATCCTGGCTGTTCTCAACTGTCTCAGTCATCATCACCTGCAGGCCAAGAAATCTGTTTTGACAAAGGATGCAGAACCATCTGGTTCCTAAATCTGTGGGTCAGTCAGTTCAGACTATCCTTTAGAGATGTGGAAAGTCTCACTGAGCCAATAAAGAAGAAAATTAAGGTAGAAAAAGACAAAGTATACTGGAAACAGCATTAAAGTTTAATTGTTCATTTAGTTATTCATTCATATATTTGTTTGTGCATTCAACACATAGGTTTTTATTCTCTTTTTAAAATTATTATTTATAATAGAGATGTGGGGTACAATTCAGGGTTAGGTATATAAACATTAATCATGCAGTTACCCTTGTTGATGAGGTATGCCCCTCCCTCCCCTAGCAGTTTCCCTAAACTGCCAATCCCACCCCTCCTCCCCTGACAGTTTTCCACTACTGCCAATTGCTTTCTTATAGCATTATAATTGTTCAAGGTCAGCTTATGAGTGAGAACATATAGAACTCAGTTCTTTGTTTCTGTGATAGATCACTGAGTATGATCGACTCCAAATCCATCCAAGTTGCTGCATAGTCCATATATTTATCCTTCTTTATGGCTGCATAATATTCCATTGTGTATATGTACCACATTTTTTAAATCCAGTTCAGCTTCAGTGGGCAGCATGGTTGGTTCTATGTTTTTGCTATTGTGAATAGAGCTGCAAAAAACATACATGTGCAGGTATCTTTTTTGTAGAATAATTTGAGTTCCTCCAGGTATATTCCCAATAGGGGAATTGCTGGGTCATGTGGAAGGTCAATTTCAAGTTCTTTCAGAAATCGCCACACTGTCTTCCAAAGCGGTTGTACTAGTCTGCATTCCCACAAGCAGTGTACAAGCATTCCTTTTTCTCCACATCCTTGCCAGCATCTGCTGTTGTTTGTTTTATTAATGATGGTCATTCTTATAGGAGTTCGGTGGTATCTCAATGTGGTTTTGATTTGCATTTCTCTGATGATAAGTGAGGCTGAGCACTTTTTCACATGTCTGTTGGTTGCCTGCCCGTATGTATATCTTCTTTTGAGAAGTGTTTATTCATGTCTTTTGCCCACTTTTTAAAGGGGCTGTTTGTCTTTTTCCCATTCTGTGGGCTGTCTCCCTGCTCTCTTGATGGTTTCTTTTGCTTTGCAGAAGCTCGTGACTTTACAGCAGAATTCTACAAAACGTATAAGGGGGAGTTGATACCAATCCTACTGAAAGTATTCCAGGCAATTGAGAAAGATGGAATTCTCCCCAAATCATTTTACAAAGCTAATATCACACTGATACCCAAACTGGGTAAAGATCCAACAAAGAAAGAGAACTACAGGCCAATATCCCTGATGAAGATAGATGCAAAAATTCTCAACAAGATTCTAGCAAATCAGATCTAAAAACACATCTCAAAAATCATCCACCATGACCAAGTAGGGTTCATCCCCAGGATGCAGGGCTGGTTCAACATTCGCAAGACCATAAGCACATAGTTTTTAACAGCTTTCGGTGTGTTTGCAGGCTCTAGATATACAAACATGAACAAAACAGATGTGATTTCTGCCCTTGTAAAGTTTTCAGATCAGTGAAAAATAATCACTTTGTCATCAAATAATTCTGGGTTTCAACCTGACTCTGTCACTTACTCCATATTTAAACTACCTAAACCCTCCTGAACCTCATCTTTTTCTTAGAGTTAATGTGAGGATGAAATGAATTAATATAAGTATACAATGGTATACCACAGCATCTGGCAATGTATACTTATCTTTTTCCCAAAATTGTATGTCATATAACTTATAACCAGTAGAGTTAGAATACAAACCTAGGAGTGTCTGGCTTCCAGGTTTGTGCTTTTCAAAACAATTTCTAATTCTCACTACTCTTGAATTAGATTTTTTCTTCCAAGTTGTTAATCAATTAATCACACATTCAAAATTTTTTTAAAAATTAATTCTTATTTTTGAATGAGTGATTGAATTAATTAATTCAATGAATTAATTAACACTATTTCCAGTATACTTTTCTTTTGAATTTTTGTTTTGAATTTTTATTTTAAAGATGTGGGGTACAATTCAGGGTTAGTATACAAATGGTCATTGCACAGGTAAAGTTTGGGCCTCACTTTTGTCCCCAAGTTTATTTTTTAAAAAGCTGTATTGTTAAACAGCATGTATAATGTCTCCACTTCACCTGGTTTGATATCAGGTACTCTTATTGATGAAGTGTGACCCTCTCTGGCAGTTTCCCACTACTGCCAATCCCTTTCTTATAGTATTATGATAATTGTTCACAGTCTGCTTATGAGTGAGAGCATGTAGTACTCAGTTCTTTGTTTCTGTGATAGATCACTGAGTATGATAGACTCTAAATCCATCAAAGTTGCTGCAAAGTCCATAATTTTGTTCTTCTTTATGACTGTGTAATATTCCATCATATAAATGTACCACTTTTTTTTTGCCCATCACTTTTGATGGGCAGCATGGTTGGGCCCATGATTTTACTACTGTGAATAGTACTGCAATAAACATGCATGTGCAGGTGTCTACTTCACAGAGTGATTTGAGTTCCTGGGGGAATATTCTCAGAATGAGGATTGCTGGATCATATGGAAGGTCGAGTTTTAGATATTAGGAATCACCATACTGTTTTCCATAGAGGTTGTACCTGTTTATTCCTCCTGCCTCAGCCTCCCTCACAAGTTTGTTTTTTGATATACTTTTTCCCATGTCATTTTTATCCCTTACTGAACCTTCTGCAGTAAGCCGCTCCTCTATACCTTGACTGATATGAAAATCATGAGACAGCTAGCGTCATTACAGAAAAAACAACATGCATAGTTATGTTGCTTTGGATTACACTTAGGAAACCAGATGAAGTGTTGGGTTATGCAGAACATCCTATCTCTCTTTTTTTTTAATTTCAAAGATGTTAGGGACAATTCAGAATTAGGTATACTAGTGGTCATCATACAGGTAAAGTTTGGGCCTCCTTTTGGTCCCCACTTTGCCTGGTTTGAGATCAGGTACCCTTATTGATGTTGTGCCAACCCTCCCCGCTCCCTCCCCCGCCCCAGCCTCCCTGGCAGTATCCTGCTACTGCCAATCTCTTTCTTATAATATTATGATAAATAGAACATCCCATCACAACACCGCAGTAGAAAGAGCCACAGTTGGCATCCAGGCAGAAAGTGGTTAGTGGGCTACATGGTAGTTTATGGGCATTGTTTCCTTTATCTAGAAGTCGGAGTGCCGCAAAATTATATGAATGACCTAGGAGACCTCCATTAAAAATCTACCACCATCACTGTACTCTATGTGTGAAGTTTTTCTAGACCCCTGAGCCCTTTACCACATTGGATTCCACATTATAGTTCTTCTCTTATCTTCCACAATACCACTAATTTTAAGCTTCTTGTTTGTTTTAACTGTACTTATTATGTCTTTTTCTTTTCTCCATTTATCTACTTCTTAAATGTTAGGTTCTCTCCCAAGCCCTCTCCTGGTTCTACTTCTTCCTGAATGATCTCATTTCTAATCTTTTAATCAATTTTCTAGAGACTTCTCTTTTATGTCAGTTGCAGTTTCTCTAATTTACATCCTTACCCCCTTTTGCTAGAATTATCATGATAACTTAACTGGTTTCCCGCCTGCAAATTGTTAATCTCTCTGAACTTTGCTTTTCACAATGCCGCCAGAATTGCCTTCCTAACATCGGGTTTCTGTTCGACACCCTTTCTCAATGGTTGATATTACTTCCCTACAGCATAATGTTCAAGTTGTTTAGAATGGCACTCAAAGTCCTTCCTCATCTTGTACTACATCCCTGCTCATTTCTCACTGTGACCTTCCCTGATGCCACCTCTTCTGCTATAACAGTCTACTTAGGCCAGACTCAGTGGCTCAACCTGTAATCCCGTGCCTTTGGGAGGCTGAGGTGAGTGGATTGCCT